>NC_051065.1:58127398-58357398 GCF_004664715.2 Peromyscus leucopus | reverse complement strand
AATCCATCCCATGTTCCCCTACTCTCAAACTGATAGCCCCCTATTCTTGTATTATTATTGTTACAGTGTGTATGTATGTATCTATGTGCATATAAATACAACCTGCATAGTTAGTTTTTGTTGTCTGTTGCATATGGTTTTAGGGCTGACCACTCAGCACTGAGCAGTCAGTAAAGGGGCTCATCCCTGGGAAAAGCTAATTCTCCTACTAGCAGTCATTAGTTGTCTGTAGTTCTTTGTCTAGGGGTAGGGCCCCCCAAAAAACCTTTCCCCTTCCATGTTAGCATATCCATTGATATTGCCATTGTTCTTGTCTTGCTTATGCAGCTGTTTCTAGAACAGCCAATTTCCCAGTACTCTGGCTTTTACAATCTTTCTGTCCCCTCTTCAGAGATGTTCCCTGAACCATAGATACAGGAGCTGTGATCTAGATACATCTGATGGGGCTGGGCTCCCCAAAATCTGTTGAATGAGAAGGAGGTGAAGCACAGACAACACCCAAGTTGTTTGATAAGGCCTTAAGGAATCATATTATTTTATATTTACTAAAATTATACACAATGCATATAAGTGTGTGTGTGTGTGTGTGTGTGTGTGTGTATATATATATATATTTTAAAGGAAGTTAAGGCCCTTGGACTAACAGTGCTCCCTGCAAGAACCATAAACTAACAAAACCCTAGCACCAAGCATGAGAAACCTCCTTTTGAATGACTGATCAGGGTAGTCCAAATTATTCCCAAAACGATATAGATTATTGATGTAGCCCTTGGTTGCCTTTCAGGGTTGAGGGTTGGCCCTTCTTGTTGAAGAAACTGCACACATAGGACACTTTTTTTCTTTTTCTTTCTTTTTTTTTTTTTCTGAGACAAGGTTTCTCTGTGTAGCTTTGCACCTTTCCTGGATCTCGCTCTGTAGACCAGCCTGGCCTCGGACTCACAGAGATCCGCCTGCCTCTGCCTCCTGAGTGCTGGGATTAAAGGCGTGCGCCACCACCGCTGCCTGGTGTCTTTTTTTTTTTTTTTTCTTTTTAAGAAAATCATTTTAGCCTTTATTTTATGTGCATGAGTGTTTTGCCTGCTTGCATGCCTGTGTACCATGTGTATGCAGTGCCTGTGGAGGCCAGAAGTCATTGGATTCTCTGAGACTGAAATTACGTACAGTTGTGAGCTGGCATGTGGGTGCTGGGAATGACACTGGTCCTCTGTGAGAGTAACCAGTGCTCTTATATGCTGAGATATCTCCTAGCCCTATAACTTGTCCTTTTAAAAAGATTTATTCATTTTCATGTTATGTTTATAGCTGTTTTCCCTGCATATATGCCTGTGCCCTACTTGTGTGCCCGGTGTCTGTGGAGGCCAGAGGAAGAAGGCATTGTATTTCCTGGAACTGGAGTTAAGGATGGTTGTGAGCCACAGTGGGTTCTGGGAATTGAATCTGGGTCCTTGGGCCTCCTGCTAGAGTAATAGTTCTTTTAATTGCTGAGCCATCTCCCCAAACTCCTTAATCAACCTTTTGTTTGTTTGTTTGTTTTTTTAACAAGTAGAATTTTTATGTCCATTTGATTAGACTTACAGCTTTCTGGGCCAATTAATTTGCAGATAGGAGAAATTGTAACCAGGTTTTTCATATCGTGCATTCACATATGACTCCCAATCTTCATATGCTGCCCAATTTTAAAAAGATAAATGGAGGGACTCACAGTGTGGCCATGTAGATGAGGCCATTCTTTTTTTTTTTTTTTTTTTTTTTTTAATATTTTTCTTTCCTAAGTTCTTTTTTTTAATAATTTATTTATATTTTATTTTATGTGTATTGGTGTTTTGTCTGTGTGTAGGCCCCCCTGGTCCCCTGGAACTGGACTTACAGACAGTTGTGAGCTGCCGTATGGGTGCTGCAAATAGAACCTGGTTCCTTTGGAAGAGCAGTCAGTGCTCTTAACCACTACTCCATCTCTCCAGCGCCCTGACGAGGCCATTCTGTGTGGATGAAATGACATCCTCTCACATCTTCTGTTTCATCTTCTCTATATCCAGCTTCAGCATGAGGCCTTCAATTTAGAGCCCCAGGGTTCTGCCTTATCAGCTAGCGGCTGCTGCACCCTGATTCCCACCACAATTCCTTGATTATTGATATAAATTCCACCACAATTCCTTGATTATTGATATAAAGTCAAGGATTTTATAATTTCATCTTGTAAACATACCACTTTATCTCTAAAAGATTAAGATGGAATACATAACCTCAATTCTATTATTACACCTAGACTTAATAGTTCTTTAATAATATTGAAACAATGTATATCATTTCTCTAGTGCCATTCATAAATGTATATTTTTTCAGTGTATTTGAAATCAGGATACAGATAAATTACAGTAATTTTATTTGTCTCTTTACACATTCCATTTATTGTTAATTGGGCTATTTGCCTTGTAATTTCCCTAAGTCTGAATTTTACTGATTTCATATCTAGTGTTTTTTGTTTGCTTGTTAGTTTGTTCTTAAACAAAAAACTTGGTACTTGTATTTGGAAGTTTGCTTGGACTTCTTCATGAATACTTTCTTCCATTAGAAAGTACATAATGTCTGCCCATCTCTTCCTGTGATATCAGTAACTGTTCATCGTTGCCCATGTCCATTAGATCATTAATGCTGTGAATGCTAATCCTCCACTTCCGTTCTTCCTTTGCATATAAGCCAGGGTAGTTCTAGAAAAACAACTCCTCGTACCTACTACTTGAACACCCAGTGTAGTCCAAATGGGCAAGTCAGGTGAATGCTTCCTTCTTTCTCCTTTTCAACAGTTTTCAAAGTAGTGAACTCGCTAGCATTCTCCAGTGGTGACCAGTTAGCTTTGTTTTGTGTAAGGGGGTTGGATATCATTGTGAACTCCTGATTTAAAGTTTTGAGTGTGTTTCAGTCCAGTGCTGTTATTATCATCATACTTTACTCTTTCTCTTGTAATTTTATCTATTGTCTCTAGTAGGGTAGGCTTGAAAATGAGGACATGTCACACTACCTTTGTGTCCCCAGAGCTTCATATTCAATAATGTTTATCAACCAAATGAATTAATGTTCTTGGCAGCGTTTCAAATTGTAAGTTCATTTTGAGGACATGACAAGCAATGCCAAAGATGACTCTTCCTTCTTGATCTGAAAAAAAGGAATATAAGTGAAGAAATACTGATGACTATAAAGAAGACTTTTTTTAAAAAAAGTGAACACTAGGTAGGTGTGGTGACATCTATAAACTCAGCTACTTGGGAGGCTGAGGTGGAGCACATGCAGGTCTCAAACTCAAACTTTTGGAGAGTGTGTGATTGTTATTTAATTACCATTTTTGAGCAGACATGGGGTGTTTTGTTCCATTGTCCACAATGGATCTTTCATTGTAATTTTTTCCCGTTTTTACTTCTCTTGCTGTAACATAAATAGCATTTAAAGTTACCTTCACTCCTTCTGGTTCTTTACTCCCTTTTTTTTTTTTTTTTTAAGATTTATTTATTTATCATGTATACAGTGTTCTGTCTGCATGTGTCCCTGCAGGCCAGAAGAGGGCACCAGATCTCACTATAGGTGGTTGTGAGCCACCATGTGGTTGTGGGAATTGAACTTAGGACCTCTGGGAGAGTAGTCGGTGCTCTTAACCACTGAGCCATCTCTCCAGCCCTCTTTACTCCCTTAATGTAGAAAAGCTTGTGTGTGCAGCACTGGAGAAACTACAGCCTTGCACGGGCTGGGTAAGTGCTCCACCCCTGAGCTGTAGCCCAGCTTACTGTACATGGTTAAAACGAAAACAAAACCTTTCTTACCCAAGACACCTAAGTTTCCCATAAGTTTATCCACTTGCTCTACAACCTTGCCCTGACAAACTGTCTAAAATAAAGCAAAACTACTTTTTTTTTTTTCCTTTTTGGAGACCATCCAGGAATCAAATCCAGGCCTCACATTATATTCTTAAGCAGATGCTCTACTAACAGTCTCCCAGCCCTAGAATTACCTCCCTCCCCCCTTTTTTTTGCCACATTGAGATCAAACCCAGAGCCTCCTATGTGCTTGGCAAGTGCTGTGCCACTGAGTCTCATCCCTAACTTTTCCTAGTTATCATTTTATAGGTAATGGTCAGGCAAGCAAGAGGAAGTCTTTGTTTGCTTTTGCAGTGCTAGTTGAACCAAGGTCTTGTGTGTGCTAGTGCTCTGAGCCATTGAATTATTTATATCCCTAGCTCAAGACAGACCTTTTTGTTGTTTTGTTTCAAGACGGGGTCTCATGTAGCTAGGCTAGGTTCAAATTAGAAATACTTCTGATCCTTTCACCTACCAAATGCTTAGGATTGCAGGTATGGACTACCATACACGGTAGAAATAGGACTCTTAGACACTTACTTTTAACCCTTTTCTTCACACTGATATAGCAAAACCATCTAATAGCATGCTTTTCTTTGTGTATCTCCACCTTTAGCATTAGGAATATTGGGGGTGGGGTTGTTTTTAGACAGAGTCTCACTATGTAGCCCTGGCAGGCCTGGGACTTGCTGTGTAGACCAGGTGTAGCTGGAAGTTTTCCTGTGTTCCACCAAGACCTGAGGTCCCCATAGCCACTTATAAAATAATCATTCAGAGGCTTAAATTAATTACCAACTGTATGGTCTATGGCAGGCATCTTGCTAGCTAGCTCTTTCATCTTAAATTAACCCATCTTTATTAATCTATGTATCACCACATGTTCTGTGGCTTTACCTGCATCCCATTACATGTTGGTGTCTGGTGTCTCCCTCCACTCCCTTTTCTCCTTCCTGCCTGGCACCATCCTGCCCTGCCATAGGCCAATGCAGCTTTATATATCAACCAATCAGAACAACACATATTCACAGAGTACAGAAAGACATCCCACAGCAACCAGGCTGCCATAGAACTTACAGAGATCTGCCTGCCTCTGCCTCCAAAATGGTAGGGTTAAAGCTATATATGCCTGGTATTGTGCCTGGCAGGATGCTACCTTTTAAATTTAATTTTATTTAATTGTGTGGATATTTTGCCTGTATGTATGTCTATGCACTACTTTCATGCCTGGTGCCTACAGAAGCCAGAAGAGGGCATTGTATCCCCTGGAACTGGAATTAGGGATGGTTGTGAGCTACCATGTGGGTGCTTGGAATCAAACCCAAGTCCTCTGGAAAAGCAGCCAGTGTTATTAACTAGTGAGCTATCTCTCCAGTCCCTAGGAAGCTAAGTTTTAATAGTTAAGGAAAAGTAATTAAAATATAAAAAGAAAGAATAATGATAAACTTACTATAATAAGGAATATTTTGTTGATTTCTACAGACTGAGAAATTGAAAATTCTCTCTCTCCCTCTCTCTCTCTCTCTCTCTCTCTCTCTCTCTCTCTCTATCTATCTATCTATCTCTATCTCTATCTCTATCTCTATCTCTATCTCTCTCAGATTCTCTCTCTCTCTCTCTTTTCCAGACAGGGTTTCTGTGTGTAGCCTTGGAACTTGCTCTGTATACCAAGCTGGCCTCAAACTCACAGAGATCTGCCTGCCTCCGCCTCCCAAGTGCTGGGAGTAAATTGTGGACCACCATTGCCTGGAAGAAATACTCGTAAAGCAAATATAAACTACTTGGAAATATATGAATAATCTGTCAACTTATATAGGTGTCTGGATGTGGCATTAAACTGTTCTGGTAGAAGTAGGATTGATTATGACCACAAAATAAAACTTATTGGAGGGAACCCAGCACATACACAAAACTTTTTCAAACAGAAAAATTAAGCTGCAACTACTCATCAGTTTTCTTTTGTTTTGTTTTTGAAACAGATTGATTCTTGTAAGATAACCCAGATTAGCTGTAGATTCACTGTGTAGCCCATAGATAGATAGATTCTTGTGAGTAGCCCAGACTAGCTGCAAATACACTGTGTAGCCCATAAATAGATTCTTGTGAATAGCCCAGACTAGCTGCAGATTCGTTGTGTAGCCCATACTGACCTGGAACACAGAGGCCTCCTGCCCCAGTCTCCAGAATTCTAAGATTATAGACATGTGCCACATTCTTAGCACAAATATTAATTCTTGTTTTAATCATTCAGATATTTATAACAACAATCTGTCTGGTAAAATATAGGGTTAGTATCTCTTAACAAAAATGCCTGGAGCCAGGCTTAGTGGTGCATGCCTTTAATCCCGCATGTGGGAGGCTGAGGGAGGATGGTGAGTTCAGGGCCAGCCTGGTTTGTATGCTGATTACAGGCCCAAATCTGAAAGCTTTGCGAGCATTGTGTCAGTGCTCAGAAGGCTTTGAGATTTCAGAGCTTACTTTTGCATTAGGGATACTCAGCCTGCTATTATAATTCCAGAAAAGAGATAGTTTAGTATGAATTTGTATATAGTATTGAGATTATAACTCTAATGTAATTTCTTCTAAATGAATTTAAGAGTATTAATTTGCTGTTTATGAAAAGTCTTGGTCTTATTGTGTTGCTTAATAGTAATGAAGAAGGATCATTTCAATTAACATATTGTCTGTTGTAGGGATCTAGCTGGTCACTTTTTAAGAAAAGAATGGTTAATTCACCTATTCTTTTTTGGGAAACTGAATGGTTTGTTCTAGCTGAATTCAAATAGATGTTTAGTTGGTAGAACAATTACTTTGTGTGCACATGGTAAATGTTATTTATTTGGACACATTTGCCTTTTTCTATTTTATTCTTAATTGGTTTGACTGCATCCCTAAAAGCTGCTCTTTAGATTGGCAGCCAAAAATCCCACATGTCTGAGAGAAGTGCCAGGAAAGTGTTCGTGCTCCAATTTCCCTAATCCTTAATTTTTAGAGGTCATTGAAATCACCATTCTCTAGAGGGTGGAAGTGTGTTTTGGACTGTGGCATGGGGGAAAAATTAACACTTTAGTGACTTATGTATTATGCTTTTAACATGTGTTAACTCATTTAATTATTAGAATCTTATGAGGTAGATGGTCTATCAGTTTTATACATAAAAATTGAGGCTAATTAGCTTGTCTCAAATTTCAAGTGGCAAGAGTATGATTTGAACCCATCTCTATCTCCAAGTCTGTTCTTCTATTACTTGTGTGGTGATAGGAGTCTCTGTCCACTATACTACTGATGCTGTTAAAATGAACAGGGTACTTTCTGTTAGTGTTTCAGTAAGATGAAGCAGATAATGGGATAAGTAGGCATACTAAGAAGATTGCACTTCACAAGACTTTAGGTCAGCTTAAGTTAGAGTGTAGCTCTGTGAATGTATGTGACAACTCATACCTTGTCTTTGTTCTGGTGTCTCAGTCTGTAAATGCAGATCACATCTGTTCCATGTTTCCATTGGTGCATGTTGTTTGTCTGTGTGAGCTTTGAAACTTACAAAATTTATTAATGTAAAAAATTACATGTTGTGATTATGGTACATCATGGCTTGGTGAATGGTATCATTCTTTTAACCAAGAAACACTCAGTTGATCTTGGCAGTAGGCCATTGAAACTCAAAGAAATAGCATCTGTCAGTCACAGTCATTTCTTGGAAGGAAGCATTGAAAAATGGCACAGCAGTTATTCTCCTTGACCTCTTTCTCTGAAAGGGAATTGGATTAGGCAAGCTGGTTTCATAATAGAGTAGAGCTTCTCTCTTGTCCCTGGGGAATTGAAGCTGAGCAGCCAGACTTGCTCTGTGAAGCCAGTACAATCTGGTTTTAAGGGATTTAACTAAATTCACTGTGATTAAGGTTTTATGAGGGATGCACATTGCAAAGCAGCAGCTTTAAAAATGCTACGTATGAGTCAGTCCCTGTCTTTAGATGGAGAACAGAACAGAACAACTAGTAAGTTCAGGGATGGTCCTCAACAATTCCATAGTATCTTAAGGAGAAGCCTAGATTTTGAAGCTGAAAATTGGCAAAAGGGGCCATTGTACAGACTATAGAACTGAGTCCTCATATAAGACAGTGCTAGATATTTCTTTAGATATTAGTTTGTAAGCTGACTCAAGGATTTTATTTCACTGTGCAGAAGGAGAAAACCATGTCAGGCATAATGACACATGCCTGTATTCCCAACAGGGAGCAGGCAAGAAGCAGGTTTGAGGTCAGCCTAGTGTACATAGTAGCTCCAGGCCAGTCAGGGATACATAGCATGACCTTGTCATGAAAAAAATAAAACTAACTCAAGGGTAAACACACAACACATAGCAGGAATACAGAAATAACGTAAGTATATGAATATTTAATAGAAACCAGTCACAGACCAGATATAATGGCACCCTCCTGTAATCTCAGCATTTGGGAGACAGAGGAAGTTGGATTTCTGTGAGTTCAAAGCCAGCCTGGTACATAGCAAATTCCAGGCCAGCTAAGGGTAGGTACATAGTTAGACTCTGCTTTAAAAAAAAAAAAAATCACAGGATTTTAGTTATTACCTTAAAAATGAAAGCAGTATACTGTCAGAGAAAGTACTTGAAGTGGTTCTTGTAATTACAGGCATGCTGGAGAAGTCCCCTGTACCCTGGTGGAACTCAGTTTTGTCTTTGATTAGACTGATCTTGCTTAATTCCTTTTACAAACAGTGTCTGGCTTTGCTAGGAGTTTCATGCAATGCAAAGCCCTTATGATTTTTTTTTTTCTGAGACAGGGTTTCTCTGTGTAGCTTTGTACCTTTCCTGGAACTCACTCTGTAGCCCAGGCTGGCCTCGAACACACAGAGATCTGCCTGCCTCAGCCTCCCGAGTGCTGGGATTAAAGGCATGCGCCACCATCGCCCAGCTCCTTATGATTATTTTTAAATGGTTATTAATTAGCCTGGCATCTTGATGCAAGTCTTGACTCAAAGCTTGCAGGAGGCTGAGGCAGGATGGTTGAAGTCAGTTTCAGGTCCACCTGGCTACACAGTGTGAACCTGTCTCAAGAAGAAAAACAAAATAGCGCTGGGAGATAACCTGGTGGGTTAAGAGTGCTTGCTCTATAAGCAGGAAGACCTGATTTCAAATCCCTAGGACTCACATGAAAAGCTGGGCCATGGCTTCATATGCCTACAATCCTTCCTGGCATGGTGGGGGCAGAAACAAGCAGAAGCTGAGAGCCAGCCTATCAGCCTAATCTAAAATAGTGAACTTCCAGTTCAGTGAGACCTATCTCATGACAGTAGGGTGGAGGCTGATAGGGAAGACATTTGACATCCTTCTCTGGCCTCCTCATGTTCTTGTAGGGGTGGTGCACCCTCACACTTTACACATCAAACAAACTCATGCACACACGCACAGACACACATAAATAATAGCAACAACAAAACACCAGCAGCAACCAGAAAAAAAAAAAAGCCTGATTATCCTAAAATGGTTACTTGAGACTTTTTTTTTTAAAGCAGTTTGCACTATGGTGCAGCCACAGAAAGCCAAGGCCATAGGATCTCAAGGTCAAGGCCATGTTAGGCAACAGACCTTTCAAAAATAAATAAATAAATAAATAAATAAAAGTAAAAAAATAAATAGAATGTTATCACCATACTTAGGAGAAAACAGTTGGTGGATAGTAAAATCAAGGACATAATGAATGGAGAGGAGAGGTTGTTGTCAGCGAGGCGACGAGAAACCACTGTATTCCACAACACCCTATTATACCACCAGTCACAAACTTTCCTGTTCAGATTCTTTCTCAAAAAGTCAGGTCATGGAAGGAAAGATAAAATTACTCTCAGGTATATGTTAGCCTTCATCGAATTTAAATGTTTTGGCTCTCTAGAATAACCTGCTCAATTGATCAAGAGGAAATGCCTAGGTTTATTACAGTGGAAAGGGTCAGAGTCTTGCATCTCAATTTCACCGAAAAATTTTAAGGCATTATGATACTGATTTAAAAGAATGCTTAAATAGGTTCTGAAGGTGAACTTACAAAAGAGATGAACGTGTATTTTCTTATTTATTGAATGTGCTCAGTTTGAGCTCTTACCTTTGCTTGGCAGGGTAGGAGTTGGAGACATTCGTTTATGGTTTGTTTTCCAAGATCTGGTGTATTTCAGCCCCACTGAATGGGTGATTACATTTGTCAGAGCTCTATGTGTTTGCTTCCTGTCTTAGCTGTTCCCTTTCTTCTTCACTACCTGGGTCACCTGGTGTATCCTTACACAGTGTCACTCTAGGAAAGTGGTTGGGATGTGCAAGGCAAGAGACCTACAGAAGCATGAAGAGGAAGGTGGCTGCTGCTGCTGGAAGGTGCTTCTGGAGGACAGCTGTTCACGGCTTCCAGTTACTTTTTTTTTTGTAGTGTATGTGTCCCCTTGGTTGTGATGGTTCAGGGGTTGCCTACAAATCCTTTACACTTAATATGCTTGACTTTGAAATGAACTTCATTTAAAAATCTACCTGAGTTGTAAATTAGAAGTATAGAAAAAAGTGTGGAACAGACAAGCCCTCAAACAGAAGCCACGCTTTGGAAACTAGTGAGCTGAGCTGGACCACGAAGCACTGCCGTGACAGCAGTGTCAGAAGTTGGGTAGGAAGTTGAGAATGCTTTTGCCTTGGGCATCGTCCTATGCAGTGCTAGAAACTGCTGTGGTGCTCTGGACTGAAGGTTCAGAAGTTAAGACACAAGTGGAGTGCACACCTTTAATCCCAATGCTTAGGAGGCAGAGGCAGTGGATCTCTGTGAGTTCAAGGCCAGCTTGGTCTATACAGTGAGTGTCAAAAAAAAAAAAAAAAAAAAAAAACCCAAACCAAACAAACCCCAAACACTCAGCCAAGTGCTTCTCCCTTTTCTGTCTTTCTCTAATGTATTTACTTTTTTTTGAGATGGGATCTTCCTGTGTTTCCTAGGCTGGCCTCTAACTCCTGGGCTGGGGCTACAGGCATGACATGCCTTTACTTCTTTATAAGATGAGAAAAATATTTAAGGAAGATGTTTAAGATGTTTTTTTGCATGCATATACTCAGTACCTGCTGAGTAGTCTGTCAGTTATTTCCAGTACATAATTAAAGAGAGACCAGTAAGAAGAAAGCCTGCTTGAGTTTTGATTTGATAGGAAAGATGCTAATCTCACTGAGAGAAAATGGTTAGTTAAAAAAAAAAAATCTGTTCTAGTAGCAAGAGAAGAAGAAAAAACGTGAGTACACACACACACACACACACACACACACACACAACACACATACACACTCTCACATGCACTCACATATTTTAAAGGGAATAGAGAGAGTTCTCCAGTAGAACACTGTTTTTATTTCTTGGTGAATTATGATTTAGGAAATATAAGGTATTTTCTTTTTAATGTTTTTGTGAAGTTGGAAGTTGAGGAGAAACCATTCTGTTCTTTTTAACTAAATATTTCAAGGAAAGGATCAGAAGTACAGGTTAAATTCCCAGTAATGTACCAGATTTTACCGCTCTGGTTTGGTTAGGGACTGTCTCCATCTACTGGTCACAGATGACTTGCTGTTTTATGAGGGCACACGCTTTTTCTCTTCTTTCTTCAGTGTATGACAGCTACATGGCTGGGCTCTCAGTGACTCAATGCTATCCTTTATGTAGCTTTTCCTAGAAGTTCTAGAAGACGGGTAGAGAGTTCTTACTAAAATCGGCTTGTGAGATGATTGCAGAGAGAGCAATAGAGGCCTTCAGGAACTAAACCAAGAAGGTGAACTCCGGTGAGGGCTTCATTTGCCATGTATGTGTGATGTTTGTCATTGTGTCTGGTCAAGTAAGTCTGTCTCAGTTGTGTAGTATTTGACTTAAATATTGTCAATTCTAGTTGACTAAGGGCACCATTTCCCAAAATGCTGTTGGTCCAATTTCTTATGCCAATTTAGAAAGGATTGTCATTATCATCACCAAATTACACGATTTAAAGAGAGAGACTTGTTGGGCATGGTGGCATGAACCTGTAATACCAGCACCCCAGAGGTAGAGGCTGGAGGTAGAAGCTAGTCTTCAGCTACGTAATGAATTTAAAGCTAGCCAGGGCCATATAAGATCTTCTCTTTAAATTGAACAAAATAAAACTGACTGGTCAAGGGTCAGCAAAGTATCATTAAGGTTTTTGTTTGTTTGTTTGTTTGTTTGTTTTTTGGTTTTTTTTTGTTTTTCGAGACAGGTTTTCTCTGTGTAGCTTTGCGCCTTTTCCTGGAACTCACTTGGTAGTTCAGGCTGGCCTCAAACTCACAGAGATCCGCCTGTCTCTGCCTCCTGAGTTCTGGGATTAAAGGCGTGTGCCACCACCGCCCAGCTCATTAAGTTATTGTAGACTTTTCAGGCAACATGATTTTCATTGTAGCTATTCAACTAGTAGCATACAAAAGTAGCCATAGGTAATACACAAATGCTAAGGGTAGCTCTATTCTTAAAATCCCTTTATTCATGGAATGGGAAATTTGCCATGTACCAGATACATTGTTCTTTTGTACTTTTTCAGACCTACACCATTATCTTCCCTCTTTGTCCCTCTTCCATACATACACACACATACGTAAGTAGATGTTCCTTAGTTTTTTATTTATATAAACAAAGGCATTATGAAAAAAAATCCAGGGGCTGGAGAGATGGCTCGGGGGTTAAGAGCACTGGCTGCTGCTCTTTGAGAGGACCCAGTTTGGTTCCCAGCACCCTCTTCTGACCAAGGGTCCCAGGCACACATGGTGCACAGACAGACAGACAGCCAAAGTACCCATTCGTATAAAAGAATGACGAAGTTAAAGGGCTCGCCATCTCAGGAAGACGGCTCTGCAAGGGGGGTGCTTGCTGTGCAGCCCACGGGGTTGAGTGTGACCCCAGAGCCCACAGTGGAAAAGAGAATCGACATGGGGACGTTGTCTTTGACTTCCACACACTGATAAAGAGGTTAGCACTTGTCACCAGAGTTAAGGTAACATAATCCACTTCAAGGAATACCTGTTTTCCCAATTTTAATATCCCTGAAATTGGGGTGTCAGTTTTGGTAACACTTTCCGTATTGTTGTGTGGATTCCTTGGCCAGCATTTTGGCTTCTGTTGCTCCTCCAAGTCCTTCTCTACATTTACAGCACGTGACATCACATCTCTTCCTTTCATCCACTCCTTTGACTTACCCTTATAATTTACACATTAGCTTAGGATTCTAGACACTTAGGATCGTTTATGTCATGTGTTTCCCAAGCGTTCAACATTCTTTGCCTTTGCTCTGGAATCCCTCCCTGGCTGGAATGTCCTCTTCCTCTTCTGGATCCCATCAATCCCTATCCCTTTTGAGAGTCACTACCATTCCTTCCTATGGTATATTTTCTATTCACTATTACACCGTCTTGTTAGTAGGTATTTATAAGTCTGGCCAGTGAGATGGCTCAGCACATTGCTACCAAAACCAATGAGCTGAGTTCAATTTTTAGGATTCACAAGACGGAAAGAGAGAACTGACTCCTGCAGGTTGTTTTCTGACCTCCACATGCATGCCTGTGTGTGTTTGTGTGTACAGACATACATTCTGAATAAGATGTAATAAAAAATTAAGTCTTTCAGATACAATTGTGAGTTGCTTGGGGGTGTTTAATAAAAGTTTGTTAAACTGAAGGAACTGTGGAAATGTAGTCTATTATTAGTACAGTTATTTGAAGAAGGAGGTAAGTTTGATGGGAGGTTTAGCAAGGAAATATCTTAGATAGCAGTCCAGTAGAGGGGAAACACCTGTCCATTATGGAAGTTATCAGCAAGCTATTTAAGTACTTGGCAGGCTAAGACATGTACAATAGTAATCTGTCTGGAAAATTAGCATTGGGACATAATTCTACTTTGTTTTAGATGTTGAAGAGGAGATACAAGAGATTTGACAGGAGATGGATGGATGGATGAATGAATGAATGAGTAAGTGAAATCCCAAAGGGCAAGAGAGAGACAGGAATGGCAGATAGACTTGGTTTGAGCTTGAAATGTGATCTGGTAGTCCAAGAAAAGCTAGTCCTATTCTGAGCAGCTAACAAAGAGGAATTGTGTCACAGGATATGGAGCCAGAAAGAACCCACTGGGAATATTACTTTTAGCACAGTGTCAGCATGAGAGAAACAGAAAGTGGTGTCTCCAAGAGCAGCTGCAGTGCCGAAGGAATATTTAGATGCATCCAGGAAGGTAAGTTATAAATTGAAGCAGGCACTCTTGACTGATCTCTGGCAATTCTTAAGGTCCAGGAGAGGACACTCCTAAATATCTGGAATGTTAACATTGGAGCAAGAGAAACTGTAATCTAGACTAGAAAACTTTTTTTTCTTGACACAGGGTCTCACTTGGGTAGGCCAGGCTGTCCTTGAACTTGTGGAGATGTGCCTGTGGGATTAAAGGTGTGCACCACCACACCTGGTTTACAGAACTTCATAAGAAGATGAAAATAAGGGCAGGTGAAGGAGCATCTCTCCAGAAGAAATGCCTGTGCCATTGTTTGGCTAATCTTGCTACCTTCACGTCTCTGGACACTTTACAGTGTGAAGCTGTGAGGCCTTGTGTTCCGGTGGTGAAGTACCCGGAAGACATGTTGAGAAATGTTTTGGTCTCATGAACAGAGTTTTCCTAGAAAGTAGGCCATGGCAGTTTGATTCAGTATTGATAAGCATTATATTAAGCACTATATACAAGACACATGGTTCTTGAGGTTCTAAAATAAAACCACTGATCAGGTCATTATATAGTTTGTCCTCAATAGTTAAAGAATTTTAATGAATTTCATAAAATGTTGTAATAGAATAGTAGTAGAACTAGGCCAAATGTAAACTTTTAAGAAAGAAATTGAGTCTTATTTAAATGATTATTGCCTTACATGAGATGCCATGGCATGTATACACAGGTGAAGATTTTACTTCTTAATAGTGATAAAGAAACCTTGAGCTGATGACATATTTTCCAGAGTGTTTTAAATGTCAGAGAGAAGTTTTATTGCCTTGATTGCTGGCCTGGTCTCTTAGTTTCTCAATTCAAGATAGGACAGAGGACTGGAGAGACGGCTCAGTAGTTAGGCTGCTGTCACAGAGGTCCTAAGATCCCATCTGTAACTCTAGTTCCTGGGGGATCTGACACCCTCTTCTGGCCACCAAGGGCACTGCGTGCATGTGGTGTACTTAGATTCAGGCAAAACACTCATACACGTGAAAAAAATACAGCAAAGAAAATTGTGATCATTCAAAGTTAAGTTCTATTTTCTGAGGCAAATATCTTTGAATTTTAAACCAAAGGAATCTACAACATACTTTTACAAAACAAAACAAAAATGACAAAATAAAATGTCTTGTATTTCTTTTTCCATTTCTGAACTCCATGGTGTCTAGCTACCTATGTATAAGGAGCTATGGTGCAACTCTAAAGACAGGATCAGGTATGAAGAATATGGTGCCAGGGCTCATTTAAACAGGCAACTGAGTCTTTTCTCACTGAACTAAAGTATGCACCCCACCCCCATCAGTGTGGCTCCTCCAAGTGTCAAATGTTAAGACAGACAGCTTTGCAAGATGAATTGGTTTAGCACATATGAACAATAGGGGGAAAGTATTAGTGCAAGTTTCCAGAATGTGATGTAAGCCTGTTACCTGTGAGATAAGATAAAGAAGAGTGGATAGATAGGCCATGTTTCATTCAAGTTTCAGTTAGGAAAAATCCTGGATAGGTTCATACAGAGTCTTCAAGCAAAGCTTCCCTATTCTTTAGAATCCTATAGAGCAGTGGTTCTCAACCGTCCTAATAATGCTGTGACCCTTTAATACAACCCTCATGTGTGACCCCTAACCATAAAATTATTTTTGTTGCTACTTCATAACTGTTATTTTGCCACTGTTATGAATTATAATTTAAATCTCTGTATTTTCCTATGTTATTAGGCAAACCCTATGAATAGGTCACTCAGCCTCAAAGGGGTCACGACCCAGAGGTTGAGAACCACTGCTGTAGAGAGTGGGAATGGATGGGTAATACTACCCCTGGCAAGTCCAGATGCTTAGGCAAAGAATGGTCTCAGTGTTCATGGGGGTGGCAATTAGTGGCTGGACTACCTTCCATACAATAGGTTCTATTGAAGGAGATCTGAGTGGCATACTACCATGCCCACTACACTTCCCTAGCAAGTTTATTTGTTTTATAACAAGATTTATAAAGTCCAATGTAGTCTTCTAGAACAATGGTTCTCAATCTGTGGGTCATGACCCCTTTGGGGCCAAATGACCTGTTCACAGGGGTTACCTAAGACCATGGGAAAACACAGATATTTAAATTATGATTCATAACAGAAGCAAAATTACAGTTATGACAAAAATAATTTTATGGTTAGGGGTCACCACAACATGTTTTTCTAGATGTATTTTTACAACAGATTTAGAGTGGACTTCTTTATTTCAAGATCTTAAGTGGATGTCTGAAACCATGGGTGACATCAAGCCCTGTGTATACAAGTTCTTCCTTTGTATGTATACATGTGTTTAATGGTTTTTCCACCTTAACTAAGTGTATATTGCTTATTGTGGCCATAATTACTGCAGTTGGAGGTGTGACAGCAAAACTAGAATGTGTTTCTTTTTCTTCATAACTTCATTGTTAGATGTGTTCTTAGCATATATATAAATTGTTTACTTGAATTGAGAACTTTACTTTTTTTGTTTGTTTGTTTCTTTTTTTTATTATTTTTTCTATCAGTTTGATACAGTACAAATTCTTATCCTAATAGTGAAATGTTTCACTGATGCTTGCCCAGTGATTGAGTAAAACCAAAACTTATTATAAGCCACAGTCATCATAGGGTCCCCCCTGCTATGTAGCCTCGCTGGATCTGTGGGTTGCAATCTGATTGTTCTTTGCTTTATATCTAGTATCCACTTATAAGTGAGTACATACCATGTTTGTCCTTCTGAGTCTGGGTTACCTCACTCAGGATGATACTTTCTAGTTCCATCCATTTGCCCTCAAATTTCATGCTGTCATTGTTTTTCTCTGCTGAATAGTACTCCATTGTGTATATGTACCACATTTTCTCAATCCATTCTTTAGTTGATGGGCATCTAGGTTGTTTCCAAGTTCTGGCTATTACGAATAGTGCTGCTATGAACATATTGAGCATGTATCTTGGTATGATTGAGCGTTCCTTGGGTATATGGAGGAGTGTTCCCTTTGCTCTGCATCCTCTCCAACATAGACTATCATTAGTGAGAACTTTCACTTTTTAATTCAAAGGAAGCAATTTATGGCTTTTCACTGCCACACCTGAGTTACTAGCAATACTACTCTGATATTTTGGGGCATTATTAATTAAAACAAGGGGTACTTGAGCACAAGAACCAGAGTAAATTTCAGAAGAATCAAATATTTAGATGTGGGAAAATGAACTGGTATTAGTATGGCATACCACTAAAGGACGTCAAGAGCTAATTTGAAAACCTTGCATAGCATGAGCATAACATTCCCAGGAACCACAAAAACAGACTATAATTTGGCTCCATAAAAAATTTAAGACTGGGGTATGGTTCAGTGGTTCACTAGTATATGTGAGGACCTGGGTTTGCTATACAAACATTCAAATTGAGAAAGCTTGGGGATTAGTGTCATATGCAGTTCAGTGGTAGAGGACTTGCCTGGCTTGCATGAGGCCCTAGGTTCTGCACTTCCCACTGCAAGAAAATAAAACAGAACTTGATAGTGAATCAGAAGCTTGGCAGGAACTACAAATTAAAGGATTATGGCATGGTTGGCACATACCTGTAATCGGCAAGGCCATCCACCATCAGGAGGATGGTGAATTACAGGCCAGACTGGGCTATATAGTAACTGTCTCATTCTACCCTTACCTTCAAAAAAAGGAAAGCTGGGAAGAATATTTGCAACTCATGGCCCAGATGGCTGGCTTTCCCTAATATGTAGAGAAGTTATTGGCAAAAGATATGATCAGATAGAGCCAGGCGATGGTGGCACATACCTTAAATTCCAGCACTCGAGAGGCAGAGGCAGGCGGATCTCTGTGAGTTTGAGGCCAGCCTGGTCTACAGAGCGAGATCCAGGACAGGCTCCAAAGCTACACAGAGAAACCCTGTCTCGGAAAAAAAAAAAAAAAAAAAAAAAAAGTATGATCGGATGGTTTAGAAAACATGAACTACAAATGTTCTTTTTGTTTTATTTTGTTTTGTTTTTATGAGACAGGGTCTCTGTTCATAGTCCTGGATGTCCTGGAACTCATTATTTAGACTAGGTTGATCTTGAACTTACAGAGATATGCCTGCCTCTGCTTCATGATTGCTGAGATTAAAGGCCTGTACCACTCCACCTGGTTTACAAACGTCTCAAAGTATGGAGAGATAAGGCCGGATGACTCAGCAGGTAAAGGTGTTTGCCACAGCAAGATGATCTGAGTTCAATTCCCAGAACCTATATAAAGGTAGGAGAGAACTGACTCCTCAGAGTTGTCCTCCCACCTCCACATATCCACGGTGGCATTCATGTGCATGCATGCACACACAAACACGTACAAACAATAACAAGTTGATGCATTTTTTAAAGTTATGAAAAGATGCACAGTCTCAACAAAAATTACTGAGAGACACTGTTTATTTTTCTTGTTATTTAACTTTCATTGGGAACAATAGAGGATAATGGGGTGGAAATGACCCAAATACATTATATACATGTATGAAATCCTAAAAATTGAAGAAAAAAAAAAAAGCAAGGTGGGGCCGGGTGTGGTAGCACATGCCTTTTAATCCCAGCATTTGGGTAGCAAGAGGCAGGTGGATCTCTGAGAGTTCAAAGCCAGCCTAGTCTACAGAGTGAGTTCTAGGACAGCCAGAGCTACACAGAGAAACCCTGTCTCACCCCCCCCCCCCACACACACATACAAAGTAAGTTGAGATTAGAAGTAGGCAGACTATAACCTTCAAGTCTCGTTTGTTATCTTCTCATGTCCTCCAGCTAGGTCTTACCTCCTGATATCACCATAATTGCTTAAAACTGTGGTTCCCCTTAAGGGTGGCATATCAGATTTTTACATTATGATTCATAACTGTAGCAAAATTACAGTTATGAAGGAACAATGAAGTAATTTTATAGTTGGGGTCACCACAGCATCAGGAAGTGTATGTAAAGGGTCGCAGCACTAAGAAGGTTGAGAACCACTTCTTTTAAACATCACCACCAGCCAGGTAGCAAGTATTCAAACATGTAAGGTGATGGGGATATTTGACATTCAAACCATAGCATGTCTAGGATGGCCCTAAGCTCCTGGGCTTTATCTAGCTATTGGCAGTTACTTTCTACCGTCCTTCTTCCAGCCCCTGCCTCCTAGTAATCTGCTTTCTGCCTCTGGGCTTGCTTATCTGGACACTAATATAAGTGGCATTATACAGTGTATGGTCTTTTACAAATCTGGCTTCTTTCACTTAGCACACTGTTTCCAAGGTTTAGAAATGTCTTAGCATGTATAACTTTATTTCTTATTGCTGAACAGTGCTGTATTGTGGAGGTATTCCCTGTTTTGTTTGTAGTCATCATCTGGTGGATCTTTGTAAAAATTCAGAAAATTTCTTTATGTTAACCTTGAATCCTTACAGCTATGCTAAAGTCATATATAAGTGGGGTTTTGTTTTGTTTTGGCATGTGTATGGGCTTTTTGTTTACATGTCTGTGCACCATGTGGATGCCTTGTGCCCAAAGATGCCAGAAGAGGGAGTCAGATGCCCCCTGACACTAGAGTTATAGATGGTTGTTAGCCTGCCATCTGGATACTGGGAATTGAATCAGGTCTTCTGGGAGAGCAGCCAGTGCTCTTTTTTTTTTTTTTTTTTTTTTTTTTTGTTTTTTCGAGACTGGGTTTCTCTGTGTAGCTTTGCGCCTTTTCCTGGAACTCACTTGGTAGCCCAGGCTGGCCTCGAATTCACAGAGATCCGCCTGCCTCTGCCTCCCAAGTGCTGGGATTAAAGGCGTGCGCCACTACTGCCCAGCCCCAGTATTCTTAACCATTGACCCTTTAGTAGTATTTTAAAAAATTGATTCCACAGGATTTTCTTAGATGATCATTTATCTACAAGTAAAGACTAGTTTTGCTTAGTGTATTTCACTAAAGAGAGAGAGAGACAGAGAAAGACAGAGACAGAGACAGAGAGAGACAGGCTGTGGGCTTGGATGGGCTTTTGAAATCTCAAAGCCCACCCACTAGTGACACACTTCCTCCAACAAGGCCACAACCTCCTAAGCCTTTTCTAATAGTGCCACTCCCTAATGACTAAGCATTTAAATATATATGAATCTATGGGGGCCATTCATATTCAAACTACTGCATTTAGCATCGCAAGTGCTGAGCTTGCAGATTGAATTCAGTTGTCAGGACCCTTATGGAGGAAGTTGTAGGAGTTGGTTCTCTCATTCACCTTTACATGAGTAAAGCCATCTTGCCAGCCCCATGTATGTAAAGTTCTAACCTCAGTGTGATGATGTGTGTGTGGGGGGGGTGATTTAGATAAACTAAGATTAGTATTCTCGTAAGAAGAAGAAGAAACACCAATGCTTCCCTCTTCCATTTGAGGATGTTGGGTGACAGCAACTATCAGAATTCTGGGAAATAGACTTGAACTGGGCCCTTCACAAACGGACTTTGCTGGCACACTGATTTTGTTTGATCTTTTGCAGAACTGTAAGAAATCAATTCCCACTGCTTAAACCATCCAATCTATGATATTTTGTTGTAACAGCCTGAGCAAATTGAAACACCTACGATATGATAAAGGAGAAAAAAATTGAAAGTAATGAGAAACTATCATATTATTTATCCTCTTTGGCTAGTTATATTGTATTTCTGGATTTGGCTTTCTAATCCTACATAAAAGCTGCATGCTTACTAGTTTACTTCTATATGTAACATCTTTAGTTAATATTGGGTTTAAGCATTTATCCTATTTTGCTTAGACAATTCATTTTTCTAAGTTCTTAAAAATCTTTATTACATTTATTTATTATGTGTGGGTATGTGCATATCACAGTGTGTATGAAGAGGTCAGAGGAGAATTTGCAGGAATCAATTCTTTCTTTCCACCATGTGAGCACTAGGGATCAAACTTCAGTCATCAGGCTTGGTGGCAAGTGCCTTTGAGTTGACCCCTAAGTTTTTAATATATTGAGGTAGTGTTTAGTGTGCTTCTAGTACAGTATTTTTCAAAGTAACATGAAAGTTCATTTTCATATCTGCTAAAATCCTCTTTGGTAAAGCTAAGCCAGCGTGACTATTAAAGATTCATAATCAACCCAGTGAGAAAATTCTTTGCAAGAATTCTGGATTTATAGTTAATGTTTTTAGATTTATTTCTTAAGTGATATTATGTATGGCTGGACATGGTAGTACATTGCTTCAACCTCCTGAATGCAAAGATTGTAGCCATTTACTGCCATGTTCAGCCACATTGTCTTTTAAAAAGGAAGTGTACGTGAAGCCAGAGAGATGACTCAACAGGTAGCAGTGTGTACTGTGCTTCCAGAGGACCCAAGTCTGGTTCTCAGCACCCACACTGGGCAGTTCACAGCTTCCGATAGATAGCTCCAGCTCCAGGGGAGCTGCTGCCCTCTTCTGGTCTCCCGGGGCACTGCATTCATATGCACAAATACACACACACACACACACACACACAAACACACACACATACACTTAATTTTAAAAATAATAAAATTTAAGAGAATTATTATGTACAGTTATCTGTCAATTAAAAATTAATACTATGAGTTGGAGGGTTTTTGTTTTTGTTTTTTGGGGTTTTTTTTTTTTTGGTTTTTTGAGACAGGGTTTCTCTGTGTAGTCCTTGCTGTCCTGGATCTTACTCTGTAGACCAGGCTGGCCACGAGCTCACAGAGATCCAACTGCCTCTGCCTCCCAAGTGCTGGGATTAAAGACGTGTGCCACAGCCACCTGGCTTTTTTTTTTAAACACACCTTACAGGTCTTTTGCTCATGTATGATGGGTTTTCTGTGTGTGCAAATATGTGTGTCTCAGTGAAAGTATGTGTTTCTTGTGCTTTTTCTGTGGCTCCTCTTTTTCTGTTTGTTTTTTCTTATTCTGATTTGTTTGTTTTTATTTTATTATTATTATTTAGGTACCTGTTTCTAGAACAGTATTTTTCAAAGTAACATGAAAGTTCATTTTCATATCTACTAAAATCCTCTTTGGGTGGGAACTGGGGAGGAAATGGGAGGAGTTGGAGGAGAACTAATCTAAATATACTGTATGGAAAAGTCCATTTCCAATAAAAAAAAAAAATGCCTGGGCGGTGGTGGCGCATACCTTTGATCCCAGCACTGAGGAGGGAGGCAGAGGCAGACGGATCTCTGTGAGCTCGTGGCCAGCCTGGTCTACAGAGTGAGTTCCAGGACAGGCTCCAAAGCCATACAGAGAAATCCTATCTCAAAACACAACAACAAAAAACCAAAAAAATTTATCTTTAAGAACTATGTATGAATGTGTCTATATATTAGTAGGTAAAGATCTAGAAAGGATGAAACTGACTGCAGTTCTTACTCAGAGCCAGTGCTAGGAAAGTGTAAATTTCATTTTTCATAATTTATGTTTTATTTTAAATAACATTGAATAACATATTTTAAACATACATAAGTAGAAAAGTAAGATCATGAAAATTGAAAGACATCATTAGTTTTGGCATAAAACCCAAAATTGGTAAGTGAAGCATAAAAGTTAACCTCCAAATAGGAAAAGAACAAGAGCAGGAGAAACTTCTGCTTCTTGCAGTTCTGTTAGAATCCTAGATTTGTATTTTTTAAGATTTTAAAATTTTGTCCTATGTGTATGAGTGCTTTTCCTGCATGTATATATGTATGCCATGTACATGTCTAGTGCCCACGGAGGTCTCCGAAACTAGAGTTATTGCTGGTTGTGAGCCATCATGTGGGTGCTGGGGACTGAGCCGGATCCTCTGGAGGAGCAGCCAGTGCTGTTAACTGCTGAGCCATCTCTGCAGCCCCTCAAGACATACATATTTCTAAAATGTATAAAATCCTACGTAGACAAAGGAGGGAAGAGATGGACATTTGTATTCATGCTAATGGGAATATAAATTTGTACTTTTCTGGTGAGCACATTGACAATAGAGAATATTATTTCTTTTCTCTTAGAATTCTCCTTCTTGAAATTTAAAGGAATAAACCAGGTATGGTGGTACACATTTGTCTTGCTAGTTCATTTTGTTTTGTTTTATTTTACTTACTCTTGCATAGCTGTGACCACACTCCCAAAGAGAACAACTTAAAGGGAAGAATTAATTATTTTGGCTCACTGTCTGAGATTTCAGCCCATGGTCCATTGGTTCTGTTTCTGGGTCAGTGGCAAAGCAGAGAATGTGTAAAGGACAAAGCTGTTCACTGAAAGTGAGGGACAAGAAGTAGAAAAGCTACTGGGATGGATCAAGGCAAGATACAGCTCAAGAGGACATGCTCCCAGTGACCCTTCCTCCAACTAAACCTCGCCCATTGTTTACCAGGTCTCAGCAACACCATGGTATTCTGAGTTTAACAGAGAGTAACCCATTGACCAGGTCACTTATCTTAGGGCTTAGAAGGTAAAAGCACTTGCTGTGCAAGGCTGACGGCCTGAGTTTGACCCCTGGAATCCACAGTGGAAGGAGTAAACCAAATCCTAAAAGTTGTCCTCTGACCTCCAGACTTACAGGCCTGCCGAGCGCGCGTGCATGCGCGCACACACACACATATATACACACACAAATAATAAAAATAACAATAATAATTAAAATAAACAAATGGTTAGCCTACAGTCAACTAAGATGAAGAAGAAAGAGGAGGAGAAAAAGAAGAAGAAGAAGAAGAAGAAGAAGAAGAAGAAGAAGAAGAAGAAGAAGAAGAAGAAGAAGAAGAAGAAGAAGAAGATCCAGTTGCTTTCCCAAAGCTTATCAGATGACAAATACCTCCTATACATGAGCCTGCTGGGGACATTTCCTATTCAGAACATAACATGGACCCAAAAGAATAACTAGGCCAGCCTGGCCTACATAGGCTGCTTTTTTTCTCACACAAAGATAAAAGAAATGGGTGCTAGGGATGCAGCTTAGTTGGTTCAACTCTGAGCACCACATAAGACCTGGTGTAATTGTATACTCCTGTAATGTGTAGCACTTGAGAGATAGGATCAGGAGGGTCAGAATTGAAGGTCATCCTTGACTGCATAGCAAGTTTGAAGCCAGTCTGTCTCAAGAAGAGGTGCTTGCCTTGTATACAGAAAGCCCTGAGTTCTATCCCCAGCACCAAATAAAACCAAGTGTGGTGGTACATGCCTGTAATTCCAGTGCTTGAGGGGGCGGAGGCAAAAGGACCAAAAGTTCAAGGTCATCTTTGGCTACATAGTAAATTGGAAGCTAGCTTGGGCTTCATGAGAATCTGTCTCATCAAGAAGATTTAGATTTAGTGATTAAGTGTGGTGGTACTCATCTGTAATCAGAACTTTGGAGGCTAAGGTAAAAGGATCTTGAGTTTGAGACCAGCCTGGGATGTACAGCAAGTCCAGTCCAGCTTCTTAGATGAGTCTGTCAAAAAAGGACTGGAGATATAGTCAGGGTAGAGCACTTGTTAAAATGCCTCAAGTCCTGAGTTGATCCTGAATACTTCAAAAAAAGAAAAGCTGAGGGCGGTTGTAGTGCACGCCTTTAATCCCAGCACTTGGGAGGCAGAGGCAGGTCAGTCTCTGAGTTCTAGGCCAGCCTGGTCTACAGAGCAAGTTCCAGGACAGCCAGGGCTACACAGAGAAACCCTGTCTCAAAAAAGTCAAAGACCAAAAATTAAAGAAAAAAAAGGTTAGTGTGTTCAATTACTATTTATAATGTAAACTTCGAATCCAGTTAGTATATGACAATTGGGAATTATTGGATAATAGGATTTTTTTATTTTAACTTTGTGTGTATGAGTATTTTCCCTACATGTATACTTGTGCATTTAGGAGGCAGAAACAGGCAGATTTCTATGAATTCAAGGCTGCCCTGGTTTACATCATAAGTTTCTAGACATCTAGAGCTGCAAAGTAAGACCCTGTCTTCAAAAAGAGGAAAAGTGGTGCTGGGGAGATGGCTTAGAGGTTAAGAACACTGGCTGTTCTTCCAGAGGTCCTGAGTTCAATTCCCAGCAACCACATGATGGCTCACGACCATCTGTAATAAGATCTGGTGCCCTCTTCTGGCATGCAGAAGAACACATATATGCAGGCAAAACACTGTACACATAATAAATAAATGATTTTTTTTTAAACAGCTAGGATTCAAAGGTTTTTTTGTTTTGTTTTGTTTATTTTTTTGTTTTGTTTTTTTGAGACAGGGTTGCTCTGTGTAGCCCTGGCTGTCCTGGAACTCACTCTGTAGACCAGGCTGGCCTCAAACTCACAGAGATCCACCTGCCTTTGTGCACTCTCTTGAGGCAGTGTGTGTGTGTGTGTGTGTGTGTTTGTGTGTGTGTGTGTGTGTGTGTGTAAGGAGGTCAGAGGACAGTCTGGGGGAGTCTGTTCCCTTTCCATCATGCAGACCCCAGGGGTTGAAGGCAGGTTGTCCAGTCTCATACTTGTTAACCAGCTGAGCCATCTTTTTTTTTTTTTTTTTTTTTTTGGTTTTTCGAGACAGGTTTCTGCGTAGCTTGCGCTTTCTGGAGCTCACTTGGCAGCCAGGCTGGCTTGAACTCACAGAGATCCGCCTGGCTCTGCTCCGAGTGCTGGATTAAAGCGTGCGCACCACGCCGCAACCAGCTGAGCCATCTTGCTGGTCCCTGAACTTGGAGTTTGTTTTGCTGTTGTTGTTATTTGAGACTGTGTCTATGTAGCTTTAGCTGGCCTGGAACTCCCTATATAGACCAGGCTGGCCTCAGAGATCTGCTTTCCTGTGCCTCCCAAGTATATCATTTCGCTTTTGTACATAAAAACTTCCCTGTATTAAAAAAAAAATCATAAGTAGTAATAGTTGGGTGTTACTATGGTAAAGTTTTGTCTTTTTAAGTTATCTATTTGCAGTAAACATGGATGACTTTCATAGTTAAAGTCTTTAAAAGATATTCTTTTCATAACAGAAGGGCTAAGTTGGTTAAAAAAAATTACTCCCCCCCCCCCCCCCCCGTTTCTGGTTATATTTTGAAGACATATTTCTTAGTTTGGGTATATTCACTCTTGATCCCTGAAACTTCCTCTTGGCACTAGAAGATAAAAACTAGAATGTTGAAACGGACATGTTAGTTTGAGATCTGAAGGTGTGAAATCTCTGAGAAATATAATTGAAAGCATTACTCAGTTCTGTAATCTGGGACCACAGCCACTCACTGACAAGATGCAGAAGAGAAACACAGTACTACACAGAGCAATCCCTGGCTCTTAGCTTTGTGCTTTATCACTCCTTTAGTTCAATTATTTTCTGTTGGTTTAAGGTTTTTTTTTTTTTAACCTGGATGAGAAAAATTGAACCAACTATAAGCAAATAACTCTTTTTGTGCCTTCCCTTATGTGTATTTCTGTTGCCATGTCAACAAAATACAGCTAACACTGAGTAAACCCGTTGCTGCTTATGTAGTCCCTCCCTGGAGGAAGGTAGATGTGGAGAACTTAGAAGGGGCCAATTGAGAAGAAGCAATGTTTGTTTCTTGCCTTTGTTCTCTGGCAACTGCCTGTTTTGGTCCTTCCTCTCTTCTCAGCTGCTTAGAGATACAGCTAAGGTGTCTTATTCTTCTGCATATTGGAACCTTGTCACTATTTGAGGTATAATAACGGTGTTATAAGCTGTCTTTCAGAACCAGAAAACTCAAATGGAGTGGTAGTGGTTATGATACAGGGCTTATGATTTGGGGGTTCAAAGGGCTATATTTTGGGTATTGGCATAAAAGTAGTTTTTTTTTTAAAAGATGTATTTATTTATTATGTATACAGTGTTCTGTCTGCACATATCCCTGCAGGCCAGAAGAGGGAGCCAGATCTCATTACAGATGGTTGTGTGCCACCATGTAGTTGCTGAGAATTGAACTCAGGACCTTTGGAAGAGCAAGCAGTGCTCTTAACCTCTGAGCCATCCCTCCAGCCCTAAAAGTAGTTCTTAAGTGACTGAATAACTGCATTGGAGTTGCTGTGCAAAGATTACATCTAGCTTAATCAGTAATTTACAATAAGAACTTCCAAACAATGGTAGCAGAGACCTAAAACACATGGCATACTTTTAGAATGTATGTTTGGTATATCAATAGGGCAAATCCTGCCTGGCCATGGTGGTGCTCACCTTTAATCCTAGCACTCAGGAGGCAGAGCCAGGCGGACCTCTGTGAGTTCAAGGACAGCCTGATCTACATAGAGAGTTCCAGGACAGGCTCCAAAGCTACACAGAGAAACCCTGTCTTGAAAAACAAAACAAAACAAACAAACAAAAAAGGCAAATCCTAAAGGTGAAATCATTAGGTCAAAAACTACCTACATTTTTAAGTTTGAGAGATTGACACCCAAACAGCTCTTCAAATTGACTGCACTTGTACCAGGATGTCTAAAAAAGATCTTGCTCCATACCTAGTAAGGGTCCTTTAAAACAGAATAGCTATTTGAGCATCAGGCAGCCACTTGAGAGGTAGAGGCAGGAGGATGAGGAGTTTAAAGCAGTGAGTTTGAGGCCTGCCTGGTCTACATGGTACTTTATCTAAAAACAGAATTTGCTGCAGTCTTGTAATAGGAAAGACTGCTAACAACCCTTGCTCATGTTGGTAAGCAGTTATGAACCACCTATCTGTCCACTTCTTCAATGCAGCTAGTAAATTCATGCCCTTTGGTGACTTGTTTTGACTGTTTTTTCTTCTGATTCTCCTATTGCCTCATTCTGCATTTTGTATTGTTTTACTCCTTGAATTTGCTAAAGCATATCCTCTCATTACTACTTCTTGTGGAGGGTGAATGAGAGCTAAATTTTGGGTTCTTTCATGTTTGAAAATATCCTTATTCTTTTCTTACCCATTTCTGGTTATTTGGCCTACATTAGGATTCTCTGATTGCCTTTCTCTTAGAATTTTGGAAGAGTTCCTTATCCAGTGTTGCTTACAGAGTTTGGCCCCTCCAGTTTCTGTTTGTGTAATTCCACTGCCAACTCCTAGTGAGGTCTTAAACCTACTGCTTTTATCTTTGGTCATTGTGCTAATTTTTATTGAAGTTTGGTGTGGCTTGGTATGAACTTTCTTTTTGTTGACAGAGCACTGGATGAAAATTTCCCCTCCCATTTCTGAGATACAGTACAGACTAGATAATTTCTTCTTTCCTGCTTCGTCTTTTGTAGTTCCTGTCACTTCCTGTGTGTGTGTGGCGGTGCCTATTTACAACATTTAGCCAAATAATAACAACATACTCAGTTGTTTCCAGTAGGAAGAAAATTCTGAGTGTTTAATACTTTGTACTGCTACACATTACACTTAACAGATAGTGTAGGGGAGGAAAATTTTCCTCTGCCCATCCCAGGTTCCCTGACTTGGCCCGAAATTTATACCGATAGAAGACATTAGTGAAAGAAACAAATGAAAAGTTATTAACAAACAACAGATCACCAATATGTACATGCTACATGCATACAGGAGAGCTCAGTGGTGAGTAACTCAATAGGGTAGTTAGAACTTAGACTTATATCCTACCTTAACCCCAAGCAGCAGTTTTATAGAGAGTGACAAGACAAAACATATAGCTTAGAGCTACCAGGGTGAGAAGACAGGTGGGGAAACTGAGGCTTGTTTGTGTAACCTCTTCATGCTCTTGTCTCCACTGAGACAGTTTTGTTTCCAACCTGGCAAGAGAAATGGTGGTGGTGGTGTGTGTGTGTGTGTGTGTGTGTGTGTGTGTGTGCACTTTTAAAAAGGTTCTGTTTTCAGGTAGGAGGGAGGAATATAGAAAACTCACCCTATGTCTGCCTTTTCTCAGTTAAAATAATGAATGCTATTGCCAGAGCATAAAAATATGCTGTGAAGGTACACACCCTTCATAGAATTTGCTAAAAGCAGAGCCAGGTATGGTGGCTCACATCTGTATTCCCAGCACTTGTGACAGTTAATATTTGTAATCAACTTGACAGGATCACCTAGAGCAGTGATTCTCAACCTTCCCAATGCTGCGACCCCTTCATACAGTTCCTCATATTGTGCTGACCCCCAACTAGAAATTTATTTTCTTTTTTTTTTTCAAAGATTTATTTATTATGTATACAGCGTTCTGCCTGCATGCCAGAAGAGGGCGCCGGATCTCATTACAGGTGGTTGGGAACCACCATGTGGTTGCTGGGAATTGAACTCAGGACCTCTGTAAGAATAGTCAATGCTTTTAACCACTGAACCATCTCTCCAGCCCTCAGAAAATTATTTTCATTGCTATTTCATAAGTGTAATTTTGCTACTGTAATGAATTGTAATGTAAATATCTGTGTTTTCCAGTGGTCTTAAGTGACCCCTGTTAAAGAGTTATTTGACCTCCTCCAAAGGGGTCACAACTCACAGGTTGAAAAACACTGATCTAGATGTGTCTGTGAGGGGTCATCTAAATTAGGTTAGCCCCTTGGCATGAGTGTGAGGGATTATTTGGATTAGGTTAACTGATGTTAACCTTCCTAGGTGGGAAGACCTTACCTAACTGGGTGGGTGACACCATTCCATGGTCTAGAGTCCTAGACTGAATAAAAAGGAGAAGGTGAACTGAGCACCACTATCCATCACTCACTGCTTCCTGAAATGCTGTGTGACCAGCTGCCTCGAGGTCCTCCTGCTACCACGACCTTCTTACCATGAAAGTCATGCCCGTGAGCTGTGTCCAAATCAGCCCGCCCTTCCTCAGGTTGCTTTCCTCGGGTGTTTTATTTCATCAGTGAGAGAATAACTAATGAAGAGGTGGAGGCAGGAAGGTGCTGTAAGTTGGAAGCATGCTTGGGACACATAGTGAACTCCAGGCTGGCTTGGGCTACATGTGAATACCCTGTAGCTGGGTAGCAGTGATTGTATAGGAGTGAGAGATGGGAATGAAGAACTGAGCATGTTTAAGTCGTGGACAACAATAACAATGACTGTCCTCAAAGTTTTCATGTAGAATCCCAGTGAATTTCTAGGGTGGAAGCGACACATAGTTATCCTGTGAAACTTATTTTAGTTAAGGTCGTGGGAAAAAAAAGAAATATAAATATAAAATCTGCTTATAAATATGAAAGTGACAGATACCAGCAAGTCATACAGGCAGTAATGCCGGCCATGAGAGCTTCATGTCGGAAGCACCATGCACTTGGGCATCACAAGAGAAAGAGAATAGAAAGTAAGCAGGAGACAGAAAGGCATTTGTATTTTAGACTGAGGAAATCTTGTACAAAAGTCTGGAGGGTGTTCCCAAGTCCTAGCTAGCACCATTACTACCCACCAGCTGGTTGCAGACTGCCAGAAATCTGAGTCTTCTTAGATTCCTGTGCTCTGTTGAATTAACTGAAAGGTAATGCCCAAAGAAATGGAATGTGTAGGGCTAGAGAGGTAGCACAGTGTTAGAGTACTTGCCTATCATGATTAGAGTTCCAGGTTCAATCCCCAATACCAACTCCCCTCCCCCCAAAAAGCAGAACATATTTTCAGTTGGACTATCTTATTTATTTATTTATTTATTTGTTTGTTTGTTTGTTTGTTTGTTTGCTTGCTTGCTTATTTGGTTTTTCGAGGCACGGTTTCTCCATGTAGTTTTGGAGCCTGTCCTGGATCTCATTCTGTAGACCAGGCTGTCCTCGAACTCACAGAGATCCGCCTGGCTCTGCCTCCTGAGTGCTGGGATTAAAGGCGTGCGCCACCACCTCCCAACTTTATATATATGAATAAATAATTATATATATATAATAAATAAAAGAATACACACACACATATATATATGTATATATATATATATATATATATATAATAAAGAAAAGAAACAACACTTTTAGGAAAAAAGAAAAAACAACACTGACTCGTGTTTTAAACCTAGGTGGCTAGAATAATAGTAAGATTAAGAAATAAGAAACTAAAGATGAGGTAGTTTGAAGGTTAATGAGAGAGAGTAGTTTATTCAAAATATGAGTGAAAATCAGATGTGGTACTGTGAGTTTATAATCTCAGAACCTGGGTTAGTAAGACGGGAGGGTCGAAGTGTGACCGTGGCTTGGCCTACAGTAAGATCCTGCCTCTAAATAAATAACCACAAAGAAAGAAGAGAGGGTGGTGAGCATACCGACCAGTTCTGATTAGAAGGTGAAGGAATGTATAATACTCTCAGTGAAAATGAACTTAACGACTGAAAATGAGACTCCTGAGAGGTGTGCATAGAATTAGCGAAAGTCTTCAGGGCCCACTGGACGTGCACCAGTTACTAGCAGGAAGGGTGGCAGGAAACTGGCAGGGTAAGGACTTGTCCCAGTCAGTCACACAGAGCAGGGTTGGGAGTTTCCTCTTTCAAATGGAGATTTCAGGGTGTACGAAAACATGCAGAGGGTTAAAATGTACAGCCACATCGATAAGAAAATTCTTCCTTCTGTGTGTTTGAGAGTGCTGCAGTGTGGCTGTGTGCCCCGAGGGACCTACCAAAGGTTAGTTAATTATAATCAACTGGTGGAACATACTGTTCCGAGCAAGTATTGTTCACATGGTACCTAATTTTGTTGTTCATGTGTAAGCATATAAAATTACTATTTGACTCTTTTTTAAATGACCTTCAGTTTTAAAGACTTCATTATATATATTTAAAATATATAGCTCTATAAATTGTCTCCTTCTCCATACTCACCCTAGCTCCAACAGTAATCATTGTTGACAGCTTCTTGAGCTCCATTGCAGAGAAATTCGGTTTGTGTGTATATGACGTTATACTTGTGTACATATATGTTCTTAGTTGTATCTTGACAGTTTATAGACTACAGACCACTTCATTTACATTTTTTCTTAACAAATTGTCTAAACTCTTGTCTCTTTTTCCTTTGGACTCTGGCTTCATTTCTTTTGTATGGGAATGTATCCAAATGCTGTCTTGTTTTTATAACTGATTTTCTCTTTTACTCAATTCACATTGAATTAAAACACCAAAAAAATTTCTTTTTTTTTTTTTTTTTTCTGAGGCAGGGTTTAGCAGTGTGTTCTGCATGGCCGGAACTCACTGTGTAGACTTGGCTGCCTCTAATTTGTGGTGACCCTCTTGGCTCCTGTACTCTCCTGACAAGGACTGGGATTACAGGCCTGTGCCACCACACACACAGCAGCCCCAGCCACTCTCCCTCTTCTCCCTTCTCTCCCCTTCTCCTCATGTTCCTCTTTCCCTTCCTCCCCCTACACCCTTCCTCCTTGGTTCAAGTAGTCTAAGCTATACTTGAATTTGCTAAACAGCAAGGATGACCTTGACTGGCTGGTCCTCCTGCCTCACTTCCTGAGTACATTTGCTCCCACACAGTGCTGAAGATCAAGCCCAGAGCTTTGTGCATGTTAGGCAAGCACTCTACCAATTGAGCTACATCCAGCCAGCTTCATTCTTCATCATCATCATCAATGTTTTCTTTATGGTGTTTGTGTGTGGTGTGCATGTGTGACAGGAAGCATACAGATCAGACAGCAGTGTACATGGAGTCTGGTCTTTCCTTACATTTCTAGGTGTTTTCTGGGGTTGATGAAGATGGTCACGCTTGCACATCTCTGCCTGTCCAGCTTAATTTTTAGTGAAAACTTTTTGTATTTAAAGAGTTGAAGAGACTTGGGAGGCAGAATCAGGCAGATCTCCAAGTTTGAGGCCAGCCTGGTCTGTAGAGCAAGTTCCAGGACAGCCAGGTGTACACAGAGAAACTGTCTCAAAAAACAAAAACAAAAAAACAAAACAAAAAGTTGAAGAGATGAATGTGGTGGTATCACACCAGGACATGAGAGGCAGAGACAGGGGGATCAGGATTTCATGGAAACATCAATCACATTATTGGTGTGTTAACTGTATTTGTGAATAGTGTTTGTTTTCTTTCTTGATTGGCAGAGCCTTCTTATTTTCTGCCACTAGGGGGCACAAAGGTACTGTTTGGTTTTAGTGGTCTGTTCCTAATGAATTCAGACTAACTTTCATATTGTTTTCTTTTTTGGCTTATATTATAGAATAAAATCTTCACCCAGGGATCACTTTATATTTGGGTATATAGAGAGTTAAGCGATTTTGACATTGAACGCTATTTTCTGCTAAATGTATAAAGAAGAAAAAGAAGGTGATGGCTTAGAGAAATGGGAAAGGATTGTGCAGATTTTTAAACTCATTACCTTCTGCTCATGTCACGATAGGTACTGACCTAAAAAAAGCAGGATAGGCATGTAGGTCAATATATCAAAATAGATAATACAGAAATAGACCCACTACTAAACAATGAATTGTGTTTTGACAAAGGAGTCAAAGTTACTCAGTTGGAAAGGGATCTTATTCTCAGTAAATGGTGCTAAACAATTAGATATATCCATTTTGGAGGAAAAGTGATCTTTGACCTTATCTTGTTCCATGTATAAGAATTAGCCAAAAAGTAGATCATAGATTACAGGGGAAAAGCAAAGGAGAAAACCTTCATAACCTTGGTATAGATGAGAATTTCTTAGTACATGTAAAAACAAACAAAAAGCTGTGGAAGGGGCTGGGGTGATGGCTCAGTAAAGTACTTGAAGGAGAGCTTTACACACACACACACACACACACACACACACACACACACACACACACACACTTTTGTCTTTGCAATAGTGTCTTAACAATGTAGCCCAAGCTATTGAAGAACTCCTGATCTTCCTGCCTTAGCCGCCCAAGTGCTCAGATTAGTTAGAGATAGGAGTCTCCAGGCCTTGCAGATTCTGTATATTAATCCATTTCAATTACCACAGCCCCCTTTCCCTGTGGATTCCAGTTTCTGAGATGATAGAGAGATCTTGGACTATAACCATGTGTATATTAGAGTCTGTAAAACTGGGATTAATAAGTTGGCTAAATTCTCTGGCTGATGAATCCCCTCTTCATTTCTAATGGCGTGCACTTTTTTTAATATGAAGAGGCAAATAAAATTTTGTACATGAAAGGGAAGAATGACATTTTTGGAAATGTATGTTATAAATGATTGTCACACATGGTTCAGTGGATGAAAGTGTCATCTAGCCTGAAGATCTGAGTTTGATCCCTAGAATCCAGATGGGAAATAGAGAGAACCAAATCCTGCAAGTTGTCTTCTGACCTCTACACATATGTCGTGGCAAGTGTCTGCCCCCTGTTTTGACAGGCAGTCAAACAAATAAGCGAGATTGACTAGATAGTCCTTAGTGAAATATTTCATTTTATTTTTTCTCAAAAATAAGCAAATAAAAAAATAATGTGTCTCACTGTGTAGCCATGGCTGGCCTGTAACTTACTCTGTAGACCAAGCTGGCCTGAGTTCACAGAGATATACCAGCCCCTGCCACCCAAGTGCTGAGATTAAAGGTGTATGCCACTACACCTGACCAAAATTCTCTTAAAAAACATGATAGCATTATAGTGACACATTGTACAAGATGTGAACAATTCAAGTGTCTGTTGCTTGGTGACTGTTTAAGTAAATATTGGATATATCTATAAAATAGAGAAATATGAAGAAGTTAAGAGTAGAGATTCTGTAGATACTGAGGGGGAAACTGAGAGTAGAGCTATATGGTGATTGACTGCCATTTGTGTAGGAAAAGAAACATGGGGCTCCTCCACACACAAATCTCTAGAAAAGAATACACGAGTAAGACTTCCCTCCAGAGAGTAATCAAATGTGGAAGGAAAGGGGCAGAATAGGCTGATTTCACAATACACTCTCGACCTTGGGACTTTGTGCCAGGAACCTGTTACCTAATTTAGAAAAGGGGGTGGAGAACAAAGAACAAAACTCAGATTTTAAAGAAGTACTTTACAGGATTTTCAGGAGGATAAATGAGTTGTGTATATATCTGTGGTGTGCTTGGCACACAGCAGTGGGGGTGGGCGTTACTCCTTTCATAGTATTTTCTAATACAGACCCCTACACAGGGATGGAGATGGCTCAGTGGTTAAAACGCTCTTACAGAGGACCCAGCACCCATGTCAGGGAAATCACCACCTGCAGTTCCGGCTCCAGTGATCTTGCCTTCTCAGACATCTGCACTCATGCACATGCCACATGCAGGCACATACCCACACATAATGAAAGGTAATAAAATACACCTTTAAAAAGTGGCAACATATTAACTTAAGCTGTTCTACTGTTTTCTTCCACTGAAACTATTCTGCCACAGGTTGCTGGTTGCTCTTCCCAAAAGCTAGGAAAAGAATGTAACTACTTTGCGCCTCACATAACTTTTATCTTCAAGTTCTGGGTATTTTCTAATTATATCATATTTGCAAGAGGTTACTTAAGCTATGGGTGGGTCTCAGTTTCTTACCTGTAAAATGAAGTAAAAAGGATGAACTTTGGACTCTTTCTACATTTACCATGTATGGGCTTTAAAAATTAGAGATATGGTTATAAATCAAGAAAAACTCTCATGCTTTGCCCAATAACCCTGGGGCAAAGACCTGAGTCTGAACCAAGGGTGAAACTGCAGAGTTTGTGTATCAATATATGAGAGCACACACTAACCAACCCAATTCTGTGCTGAATAGATACGATTTATTTTCATGCTGGGAAAAAAGCCACGTTACTGATAAGATAGGGCGGTACAAGATGCTCCAGGTGGCTCTGTGAGGCAGAGGTGACATGCCGTAAAAACAAAGAACAAAACAAAATACAAAACCTCCGGAGGAAAGTAGCTATAACCTGTGAGTTATAGTCTACACAAATAAGATTTGCCTTATTATCTGTTAGTGTGTATCATAAGTTAGGATTATGACCTACTTTACAGCAACCCATACACTTTAACTCAGTTGTATATTTAGTTATTCACACTGTTCCTCAACCCAGTTTCTTAGAATCATTTATCCCAAATCTCTAGCATAGCCATGTTTGCCTATTGCTTCAAAAATGCTATGAGGATGGGGTTCTTGGCATCAACAGAGTTCAAGGTTAAGAGGAGTACATACATTTAGAAGATGTCTGAGAATAGGGCATTCCAGATAATGAGTGCAAAGGTACCTGGATTTGGGTCTTAGGACTGTCCCAAGTTAGCTGTGATCTTGGGTTAATCACTTGACATGACTACACTTGTTTCCTCAATTGTATGATGATGGTAGTAAAAACACTTACCACATAGGGTTGTTACAAGGGTAAGTTAGGTAATACATGGCCAACTACATTGTATTTGGAATGTAGATTGCACTCTATAAATAGATTCCCTTTAGTATACTGCCTTTATTAAAGGCATAGAGATGTAAAGTCTCATGACATTTCTGGAGCTATAAGGAGTTAGATATACCTCATTTCTTCAAACCCCAATCCAGTGTTATTGCCCCAGTGTGCCCCCAGAACCCACAGATATACAGCAGTGTTCCCCAACTCTTGCCTTGTTAGTTTAATCTCTCTTGCTTCAGAACTATTAGGTTTTCCTTGGTAGAAGCCGTATCATTTTCAGTGAATATATATTAACTGAATATAGGAAGTACTATGCTAAGTGAATAATGTATTTCAGGTGCTTGTTCTCATGAAGCTTAAATTCTAGAAAGGAAAAGCAAAAAGAAAGTGGTTTCAAGTAGTGATAAGTAATTGAAGAAAATAAAGGAAGGGGGTAGAGAATGATGTGCCTCAGCTCCAATCAGAGAAGACTTATTTAAAAGTAGCCACACTGAGCCAGTACCTGCAAAATAAACTCCTTGGGTTGAGTGTTAACTTTTTTTTTAGCAGGGTCTCATGTAGCCCAAGCTAATCTTGAGCCCCTGATCCTCCTGCCTCCATCCCCAAGTGCTGGGATTACAGGTAGGAACCACCACTCCTGGCTTGGTTTATGTTTGGTGTTTTGCTCACATGCATGTCTGCGCCCCACATGCCTGTTGCCCCCGGAGGCCAGAAGAGAGTGTCAGGTCTCCGGGAGCTGGAGTTACAAATGCTTGTGTCACCATGGGAACTGACCCCGGGTCCTCTGGAAGCAGTCAGTGCTCTTCACCTCTGAGCCACCTCTCCAGCCCTGGGTGTAACACTTATTTCTCAGTTCCACCTACTTGACATATTGATTGATTGTGGTCATTTCTTTCCAGCTTAGCATAGAATGTTACTCACTGAGTTCTAGTTTGAACATAGCCTGCGTTTATTTGTACCCAGACAGAGCCCTGCTTTCCCTCTCCATCCAGATCAAATAAGCTCGAGTGGATTTTCTCTTCTGAATTTGTATTAATTTTCTAAGTTTTCATTTTTACTCTTCATATCCCTGTTTTACTTTGACACTCAGGACTTTATGAGCAGAGGACTTTAATCTGTAAGCATTCCTTTTTAGTGTGTGCCATTCATTTAATTACACCGCCTCAACATATAAAAATTCTGGATTAGACTTCATTGTAAGCACAAGGGGTGTCTTGGTCACCATTGTAGATGATCTGAGAAGTCCAAGCACGAGTCAGAATATTAGAGATTACTTAGATACTGTTAACAGAGGTAACTGTACTGGGGAGAAAAGCCTTTTAAAATGAAGCTGAACCTGGATAAACTTCATTGTGTTACTTTTCTTCTTGCTGTGGCCAAGTAGCTGCCAAGAAGGAACTTGAGGAGAAGTTTAATTTGGCTCACAGTTTGAGGGATACAGTTCTGTGTGGGTAGGAAAACAAAGGCCAGGGTGGCAGGGACCTGCAGTGGGACTACTCCTCTCTTCACACTTTGACAGATCAGGAGGTAAAGTGCTGACAAGAAATGGGGCCTGACCTTAAAAACCCAAGGCTCACACCCAGGGACTAACTTTTAGCAAGGCTCCACCTTCTGAAAGGTCCACAATCTTACAAAATAGTGCAGCCATCTAGAGACCAAGTGTTCAGACTCTTGAGCCCATGAAGGACATTGCACATATAAACCATAAGCCTTACACACTCTCCTTTTTGTTATGTTCTTGGTGGCAGATTGGTGATCTCCAAAGAAGTTTGAGAGTTCGCCCCCTGCATTCCCCCTAAAGCAGAATGCCTCTGTTGATTTTGTCCTAAGGAAGTGGGCCACTGTTGCACTTTGTCAGTAATCTGGGATTCATGTTTCTTGAAGGACCTTATTGGAGGTCGAAGGGTTAGAATGTTCTTTTCTGCAGAGACCTCGGTTCCTTAGATTATATGGTAAGGTGTGGAACATGCAGATAATGGGTAAATAAAATTGTTGATGGCCAGAATTAAGCACTGTGGGCTAGAGAGATGACTCATTAGTTACTACTATTAGTACTACTATTTTTGCAGAGGATCTGAGTTTGGTTCCCAGTTCCCACATCAGGTAGCTTATACCCATCAGCAGTTCCACTTCTAGTGGACCTTCTGTCCTCTGTGGACTCCTGCACAGATAACCTTCCCCCGACACACACACACACACACACACACACACACACGCACACACGCACACACGCACACACACGCACACGCATGCACATTCTCCAAAAAACAAAAATAATCTTAAAAAAAAATTTAAAGCCGGGCGGTGGTGACGCACGCCTTTAATCCCAGCACTCAGGAGGCAGAGCCAGGAGGATCTCTGTGAGTTCGAGGCCAGCCTGGGCTACCAAGTAAGTTCCAGGAAAGGCACAAAGCTACACAGAAAAACCCTGTCTCGAAAAACTAAAAAAAAAAAAAAAAAAAAATTTAAAAAAGAACTAGTTTTCTTCCAAGATCATGTTGCTGTACAAGTCCCATAACAATTATGTATTTCTAATTGCTTATGTCACAGTTGTTTTTTTATAATAAAGGGGAAGGTCTGGAGAGATGCTTTAGAGAATGAAAAGTGAAAAAAAGACAAATGACAAATGAGTGTTTTTTGCATTTTTGTGAAAATTCTTTTGGCTTTGAAAAGTCCCTGAGATAGAAGGGGAAGGTGGAATGGAAATCCCCTTGGCAGTCGTAAATTATGAGAGATTAGGCCACAAGCTTGTAAGAATGAGCTAACCTTTCTGACAAATCTGTTTTCAGGTGGCAAACAGTCATGCCCACTTCCTCCATGGAGCCTTTGTTAATTTCCAGACTTCACAGTGATAGAACAGCACCACTCCAAGTGTGGTCCTGTGATCTCCCAGTGTGTGTGTGTGTGTGGGTGTGTGGGGTCCCAGTACCTTTTCATGGGGTCCATGAAGTCAGTAGTGTTGGTTGCTTTTTCCATCGTGGACACTTGAGCATTGGTAGATGTTTTCTTGAGAATGAACGCAGGGAACCTGTTACCTTAATGAAATCTGACAGTAAGTAGTGGGAATTGGGGCAAACAAGGAACCCTGAAAGTGTTCCACAGTAAAAGTTCAAGCTTTCAGAAGCAAATGGAACATCAGGACTTGAGTCTGCTACTGTGGACTGGCCAGCTTCTAGTGATGCTCTTTCCATTGTAGACCTCTTATTGAGCTCCACACTCTCCTAGCTGCCTATCCTGTGTCGATAGCAGGGCGTGCTAACTCAGGCCTCTAATTCCAGCCCTGAGAGGATGAGAAAGGAGGGTTGCCTTGAGTTTGAGAAGCCAGCCTCGTTTACGGGGGATTTCTAGACCAGTCTAGGCTATGGTGTGAGACCTTACCTCAGAACACCAAAAATTTTAAAAGGCAAATGTGAAGATATTCTAGATATTACATGTCCAAGTGGAACTTTTGATTTCTGCAATGAAAGTTTTCTTTACTCACCAAGTCATGACCAGCCTAACTGTTCAGTGTAAAATCAAGTTGTTCTTTATTTTCGCACTTCTTAAACCCAGTCTGTTAGCAAGTCTAATGAGCTCTGCCCTCAGAATCACCTCCTGGCTGTCTGCTTCTTCCATCTTCACTGCTGTCAGCCGCTCCTGATACCATGGCTTGCACTTGACCTATTGTATCAGCTTTCTGATCGCTTCCCTTCTTGCTGGTCTCTAATCCTTTTTCCACACAGCAATAGATGTAAGTATAAATTGTTCAGTCACTCACTTCCTTAAAATTCTGTACTAGCCCCTGTTAAATTTAGTATAAATCCAAGCTCCTGCGGCCCAGGCTGGCATGGAATTCCCTGTGTAGCTGAGATAGATGACCTTGAGCTTCTGACCCTCCTATCTCCTTCCAAGTGCTTGGATTACAGGCATGTGCCCCTTTGCCATCATGCTTGGTTTATGTGGTGCTATGAATCAAACCCAGAGCTCCCTGCATTCCAGGTGAGCATTCTTCCAATTGAAGTGCACTCGAAGGCCCCAAATTCAAGTTCTTTATCTTTTAAAGTAAAGATCTATTTTGTGTGTTGTTATATATCTATATATGGGCATGCACACTAGTGCCCTCAGAGGCCATAAGAGGACATCTGTTTCCCTGGAACTAGGGTTACAAGTAGTTGAGGGGTTGACAAGATGACTCAGAAGTTAAGACTACTGGCTGCTCTTCCAGAGTTCCTGAGGTCAATTCCCAGCAACCACATGGTGGCTCACAACCATCTGTAATGAGATCTGGTGCCCTCTTCTGGCCTGGAGGCATACAAGCAGGCAGAACACTATATACATAATAAATAAATAAATCTTTAAAACAAAACAAAACAAAAGTAGTTGTTAGCTGCCCTGGTGTGAGTAACCTCATTCTTCCTCTCGTCACTAAATTCCAGCCACATGCTATCTTTTCATTCTGTAAACATGTTCTTTCTTACTTCAGGTCTCTGCAGAGAGTATAGTCTTTGTTTCATAGAGTAAATGATCTCTGATCCTTCTGGATGCTAGTGTCTTTAAATGCCTTTTGTGATGACTCTCTCTAAAGTGACATCTTCCCTTCATACTTTAGCATGTTGGTCATTTCCTTCATAGTACCCAGCATGGCTTTTATTTTTCATGGGTTTTACTACATTTATGTATGTATTTTTGTGAGGTGGCTGGGTGTGGGTGGGTACACCCAGGCATACTGTGGTGCATATGTGGAGGTCAGAAGACAACTTGTAAGAATCAGTTTTCTCTTTTTTACTGTGAGGGCACTGGGGACAGAACTCAGGTTGTCAGACTTGGCAACAAGCACCTTTCCTCACTGAGGCATTTTCCCAGCCTTGTTTACTTATTTTTTATTTATTTCATTTGCTAAAAAAAGTAAGTAAGCAACTAGCCATGCTATAATGAGAACATTATTGGGGACATTATAGACTAAAGTCATCTAGTAAGCCATCAGCTGAGACTAAAGCTCAAAGGTTTTAGATACAGAGTTTTGGAAATCACTTGCATATTAAAAATAAATGAAAGGCTGGCCATGGCACATGCCATTAACCCCAGCACTCAGGAGGCAATAGCAGGCAGGAACTCTCTGTGAGTTCCAGGGCTACCTAATGAGACTCTGCCTCAAAAAACAAAAGCAAATAAGTAAATAAATGAAGCCTGTCATTGTGGCATATTTAAGAAGAGAAGAAAGGCTCAACTGGAGTCATTCTTGGCAACTTCATTAGTTTGACACCAGTCTGAACTACAGGAGATACTGCCTAAAAAACAAAACAAAACAAAACAAGGGCTGGAGAGATGGCTCAGAGGTTAAGAGCACTGACTGCTCTTCCAGAGGTCCTGAGTTCAATTCCCAGCAACCACATGGTGGCTCACAACCATCTGTAGTGAGATCTGGTGCCGTCTTCTGGCCTGCAGTCACATATGCTGTATACATAATAAATAAATCTTTAAAAAAAAAAAAAAAAAAAAAAACTAAGAATAAATAAAGTGATGGAGTTGGTCAAGAGAATGTTTGCTACTAAGAAGAAGCAGACTACAATAGAATCTTCAAGAGCTGCTCCAAATAAGGGACTACAAGAGAAAAAGCTCCAAAGGAGACTAAAAAGAAAGGTATCTTGGAGATCAGAGGACAGATGGGCATAGTGCCAGAGAGGCTGAGGGAAGGGAGTCTTTCAAGGAGGATGTACTATCAGTGAAAATCCAGAGATGGGAAGAAAGCCGAGAAGTACCCTTAGATTAGCAACAAGGGCTTAGGGACCACAGCACAAATAGTGCCACTTGGCAGTCAACTGAAGACCACTGGGGACGTGAGTTTAGAAAGTCAAAAGGTGTGGCTATGAAGATGGGTGTAGGGTTGGGGATTTAGCTCAGTAGTAGAGCACTAAGGCCCTGGGTTTGGACCTCAGCTCTGAAAAAAGAGAAGATGGGTGTAGAGAGCAATAGCTTAAGGGGATGACAGGGAACTCATGTTGGGGAACAGGAGAAACCTGAACATACTCACTGCCAATGAGAAGACGCTACCAGACACCGAAAAGTTGAATGAAAGGAGAGGAGTTTGTTGACAGAGAGTAGTTTCCAAAAAGATGAGAGAGAATTTGATCGAGAGCAGTGGAAAGAATGAGTTGGGAAAAGAAAATCCTTCCTCTTCCACCGAAACAGAAGGGACACTGGGGGTGGTAGTACACATCCATCACCCCAACCCTGGGGAGCTGGGGGCGGGGATCAAAAGCTACGATTCATTCTTGGCTCTGTAGAGAATTCAAGGCCTGTCCAAGATACACAATGAGATCCTCTCTCCAAACCAAGGAAGGAGAGGAAGAATGGATGTGCAGAAGTTTGTGGGTTTTGGTGTAAAGAAATTGAAAGACCAGCCGGGGGGTGGTGGTGGTGTGTGTGTGTGGGGGTGTGCACTCCTTTAATCCCGGTACTCAGGAGGTAGAGCCAGGCGGATATCTTTGAGTTGGAGGCCAGCCTGGGCTACAGAGTGAGTTCCAGGAGAGGTGCAAAGCTATACAGAGAAATCCTTTCTCGAACCCCCCCCAAAATAAATAAAATAATAATAATAATAAAATTGAAAAAAAAAAATTGAAAGACCATTTTCTATGTCATGATTTGAAAGAGACAGAGAGATTAGAAGTAATGAGATTAAAACAGGGTGGATATTAGAATTGTGTTGAGACAGGGTCTCATGCAGTTATCTAGAACCTTGCTAGGTCAAGATTGAACTTGAACTCCAGATCTTTTTGCTTCTACCCTGGTTCAAGGTGGTGTTGGAGATCAAACCCAGGGCCTCTGGTATGCTAGGCCAGCACCCTGTCAGCTGATAGACAATTCTAGTACTAGGTGTTATAGTTGACATTTGCAAGATAACATTTTACAGCTGCTACAGAGAACAAAAGAAAAGGCTTAGTAAGGAAACGGACAGACTAACTAGGTTACGTTGATCTCCCTGTGTGCTTGGGTTGTTTTCAGCAACTGGACACCTCAAGTACCGGTATGACTACTTGGAGTCTGGTGGGTTTGAACAAGGTTTTTCATACGTCTTCACTGTGAGTAGCATTAAGACATTCTCTTGCAGCTAAGTGTAGCAATGTCAGCATTGCTTTAAGATTGGAAGGTTTGTTTTGTTTTGTAGTGCTGGGGAGAAAATCCCATTGCCTCATATGTGTATGCAAGCTGTCTACCATTAAGCCATGTCCATAGCCCATGGCAGAAGAGTTTGGCTAGAACATTTTTATTGTAGAGAACTGTACTTAAAAACAAAATTAAATTAAAATGATTTATGAACTTCATGAAAGGAATTTGTAGCCCTTTCAGGCAAGAATCAGTTTATAACCTTTAAGTCAGAGCAAATTTGTCTTGAAATCATCCAGAGCATGGAACGTAACATCAGCCAACCCCTCTATTTTCAATCTTTATTTGCAAATTTACCTACTATCCTAGTTTGGTTTCTGTCATAGTGACTTTTCTGTTGCTGTGAAGAGACACCATGACCAAAATGACTTATAGAAGAAAGAGATTATTGTGGTTCACAGTTCAAGAGGGTTAGAGTCTATGACCATCGTGACAAGGGAGAATGGCAGCAGGCAGGCAGGCACAGTGCTGGAACAGCAGCTGAGAGATCTGATCCATAAATATGAGATATACACAGAGAGCTAACTGGGAATAGAGAGGGCTTTTGAAACCTCAAAGTGACACACCTCCTCCAACAAGGCCACATGCCCTAATCATTCCCAAACAGTTCCACTAACTGGGAACCAGATATTCAAATATATGAGTCTATTCTCATTCAGACCACTATAGTTTGTATTAGTGTGATAAAACCAAAACCAGTCTGAGGAGGAAAGGATTTATTTGGCTTACAGGTTATAGTCGATCATCAAGGAAAGCCAAGGCTGGAAATTCAAGGCGGGAACCTCGAGAGAAACTAAAGTAGAGACAGTGGAGGAATGCTGCTTATATCCTGTTCCCTTTATCTTATTCAGCTACTTTTCTTATACAGCTCAAGTCCACCTGCCCAGAGGTGGCACTGGGTCCTCCTACATCAACTGACAATAACAACAACAACAAAAATGCCCCACAGACATGCCCATAGGCCAGGCTGATGGACACAATTCCTCAATTGAGTTGCTTGCCTCCCAGGATTCTAGTTTACCTCAAGTTGACCAAAACTAATCAGCACAATTGACCTCTTATCAACTTGACACACAAACATATCAACTATAACCTTTTCTTTTTTGTCCCCAAGAGCTCATGTTAATATTGTAACATAAAACACAGTCCAACTTAAAAAGTTCAGCAGCCTTTAAATTTTTCAACACTCTAAAAATCCAAGATTCCCTTTAAAAAATCCAATATCTCAATTGTGGGCTCCTGTAAAATCTAAAATAAGTTACATACTTTCTTTTTTTAATATTTATTTATTTATTATGTATATAGCATGTATGACTGCAGGCCAGAAGAGGGCACCAGATCTCATTACAGATGGTTGTGAGCTCCCATGTGGTTGCTGGGAATTGAACTCAGGACCTCTGGAAGAGCAGTCAGTGCTCTTAACCTCTGAGCCATCTCTCCAACCCAGTTGCATACTTTCTAATTCCAAGAGAGAATAGCAGAATCAGGACACAGTTAGAATACAATCAAAGAAAAACCAGCATCCAGCAGTGTAAACAAAATCTTCACTGTTCAGCATCTGGAACTTGCTCAGTATCTTCTGGGCTCCAAGAGCTTGGGCAGGCCCTGTCATCCACTCCACATACAGCTTGTCTGGTAGGCTCAGGCTGGCACCACTGCCACTGCCCTTGGTAGTCTCCAATATGTGGGGTATCCATAGCAACTGAGATTGCATCTTTACCAATGGCCTCCTGGCCTCTCTTCAACCTTGCCTCAGTTTCTCTCCCTTCAATCCTGAGGTCTTCACTGCAACTGAGGCTGCACCTTTACCAATAGCCTTTCCTGGCCCTTCACAGTGCCAAGTCTTAGCTGCTTTCTGTGACCTTCTCAATCTTGCAACTCTCTTGCCACAAAAACTAGTACCACATGGGAGACACTTAGACATTTCCAAGTTTTTGTCAGCTTGAGATGCAGCCTTGACCTCCTCTGAACCATAGCTTCTATGTGCTAACCCTGAGGAAATACTTCCCAGAAGATTCACCTAAATGACTCTGGTCTCTTAATCATAGCAGAGGCAGGTAGATCTCTGAGTTTGAGGCCAGCCTGGACTACAGAGCGAGTTTCGGGACAGCCAGAGCTACACAATAGAGAGAAACCCTGTCTCCAAAAATAAGGGCTGGGGAGACAACAATTTTTGCTTCTTACATTTTTGTTTCTTAGATAAATAATACCTTATCCTTGGTTGTAAAAAAAAAAAAAAGCCTCTTTCTAATAATGGTTATACTTGATTAATTTGCTTTGGAACTCACTGGAATGTTGTATATTTGGTTATCATGAGGACAGCTGAAAAACTAATGAATATTTTAAAGTAATCAGACTCATTTTTTGACAAGAGAGTGGCAGGCAGAGAGATGATAATAGTGCTTGTCACAGACCCCAGGACCGTCATGTAGAAGCTTTCAGGTGTGTGGAATCTGAATAATACATTGAAAGTGGCGAGCCTCCTAGTTCTTCCATGATTTCTCACATTTATCGTTTCTTTTTTTCATATAATCTGGAGATCCAGACTGTAGCTGCTTTAAGGTTGACCTTAAGTTGCTCTCATTTCTGACTGCTGCACTCTCCCTTGAACGTATCAGTTGCACAGTGAGCCATCGTCCTGAGAGTATTTTTGTCACACCATTCTGCAGAGATATTGCTGCCCTACTTAGAAACTTGCTTTGCTGCTGCTTACCTATCTTCAGTTACCACCTGCCAGGTCTCTTTAAGCCAGTTTCTTTACCTCCCCCTTCCCTAGTTCTCCCCTCCCCTCCCCTCCCAATTATGTCATTGTCTCATGCGTCATAGCATGGAAGGATGGACCTCTTAGATGTAAATTCTTTCATCCCATTATCACCAAATCCATAAAGCTGTCAATGTCTAATTCTGTTCTTCTCCTGTTACAAAGGATAAATATATTATTGGGACATCCTTCTGTCTACCACACATTTATTTTTCTCTTAATAAGATGATCAGTGTTGTATATCCTTAATGTAGAAAAGTTAGAAAATGCACCAGCAATTTTGGAACCATTAAGTCTTGTTAGTTTTTTAATGGGAGTAGAAATACTCGACTGTTGGCCCTCTGTATTCCCCAACTCTACATTTGTGAATTCACAGACTGCAGATATTAAAATAACAATTGTGTTTGAATACTTCAACTTTTTCTCTTGTCATTATTCATCAAACAGTACAGTACAACTGTAATGTAAGCATTACAGCTCAGATGGAAAGGTATCCTGGCAGTCAGGAGCCATTGAATACCACAAAGTCATACCACACAACAAACCTCACACAGGAGATTTATTGGGAGGGAAAACAACAACAACAACAACAACAAACCCAGGAGGATGGCTGCTTCTGCTCAGGCAGGAAACAGCAGAGAACTGAGCAGGACACAGACTTTATATCGAGTTTCTTGGGGCAGGGAGGCGGAACTTTTCATGGTGGAGCTTTCAAGGGTGGAGATTGGTAGGTGTCACATCCAAAGATTGGGCTTTTTACTTTTTAGGGTGGGGGCTGGGTCCAGCAGTTAAGGCAGTTAGTGTCCTGTGGGTGGAACCTGGCAGTTGGAGGTCCTCAAGGGAGGGGCCTGGTCACTCAGGTGTCTTGAAGGGATTACGATAAATTCTTACACAGCTTTTATATTGTATTATTTATTATGAACTATCTAGAGATGAATTATGCAGAAGATGTGTGTTCTACATAAATAAGAGACCATTTACTTAAGTATTAGATTTTGATGTGGGGGAGAGGAGGGCCTGTCAGCAGTCTCTACCACCTACTATTGAGGGAAGAATTCTACTTAATTCCTGTTGATTACAAAGGGTTTCTGAACACTTAAGGTACCCCCAAAAGTAAAAAACAAAGCTGAACATAATGCCATTTATTGCCTTTATCCTCACACTCAGGATATTGAATTGCCACATGCTTGAAGCCAATCTTGGCACATAGCCAGTACAAGGCTATTCAAGAGTACATAGAAAGCCCTATCTAAAAGAGAAAAAATGAAAATCATAGAAAGATAGATTCATCCTCACCACCACCCCCAAATGAATGCATTAAGAATCTGAGGGAAGTAAGTTATTTAATTTCTCTAGATCTTGGTTTCTAGGGTTATAAATATACACCACCACACCTGAACATAAGTTGTTGTTGTTGTTGTTGTTGTTTTTAATGCATTCTAAGCAAGCACTCTCACAGAGTTCTTATCTGTAATGTTCTTATCTGTGAGTGGAATATAGGTGTATTGGCTTCTAAAATTTTATCAAGTTACAACCTTTTGTGTACTTTTATATGTGGATAAGTTATGTTTCTAGAAAACATATTTAAAAGGAAAGAATATAGTGAAAACTCTGTAATTGACATTTATTTAATAACAACACACTTCCATATTTTACATACATGCCACTTTTTTTTTTCTTTTCTGTTTTTCGAGACAGGGTTTCTCTGTGTAGCTTTGGAACCTGTCCTGTCTCTCGCTCTGTAGCCCAGGCTGGCCTCGAACTCACAGAGATCCACCTGGCTCTGCCTTCCGAACACTGGGATTAAAGGCGTGCGCCACCACTGCCTGGTGTTACATGCCACTTTCAATGCCCAATTCTGTAATAAAATTGAGAGCCCTTAGTGCAAATTTTTTTCTGGTTCTGATTTTTTAGGTTTTAAGAAGTTTTGAAGGTCAAGTCAAGCTTGACTTCTCTGTGAGGCAGGTTTGGCTGGTGGTGCTAAGTGTGCGGCGAACTGAACCCTGACCTAAGTAGATCTGTGTTTGCTTTGTCAGGAGAATTATGGATTGAAGTCCACACTCCACTCCCAGTTCTAAAAGACCTAGAGGAAGTGAGGACGGGTCACTTGGTGCTCAGGTACACTACAGTCTCTAAATTGCATAATTGCTTAGCTGAGAAACCTGGTTGGATAGTAAGGGGAAGGTACACTTAGCCGAGCTAGTTACAACTGGGTTATACTTGTTTCTGTTTGTTTTGTCCCTTCTTACATCTGTTTCCCTTTCCCTTCCTTCTTCCTTCGAGGGACCTGTCCTATATTGCATTATTCTTTTCTCTGAGCTAGCTGCTTAGTCTTAGCAGGACACCTTCACTGCTAGTTTACTAAATTTTAGGGACTTGAAATACAAGAATAGGCCAGTTGTTCTCAACCTGGCATTGCGACCCCCTAGGGAGGTCAGAGGACAACTCTCTGGAATCAGTTCCCACCTTCCATGTTTGTTGTAAGACAAGATCTCTCTTGTGTCTTGCTGGTGCCTCCGGGTGAGCTGGCCCGTGAGCTGGGTGATTCTTCTGCTTTGCCTCATGGTTTTCTGTAGTAGCATTAGGGCTGCAGATACTCACCGCTGACGGCGTACAGCTCTTTATGTGGGCTCCAGAAGTACAAACAGAGGTTTGGGCTCGCATGACAAGCACTTGTACCCTCTAAGCTATTTCCCCAGCTCTGTTGGTTTGCTATTTTGAGACAAGTTTTCCTGCCCAGGTTGACCTTACACTCACTGTGTAGCAGAGGCTGCTGTAAACTTCTGATCTTCTATCTCCTGGGTGTTGGGATTAGAACATGCCACCGAGGCTAGCCTAGACTTTATTCTTTTTTTTTTTTTAAGATTTATTTATTATGTATACAGTATGTATGACTGCAGGCCAGAAGAGGGCACCAGATCTCATTACAGATGGTTGTGAGCCACCATGTGGTTGCTGGGAATTGAACTCAGGACCTCTGGAAGAGCAGTCAGTGCTCTTAACCTCTGAGCCATCTCTCCAGCCCCTAGACTTTATTCTTATATGTGCTCTGTGAGCCCTTGCTCACTGTATGGATGTAGGAGAATGTGGAGAACCAAGGCTCTCGAGGAAGCCAAGGTGAAACATGCTAAGGAGTTGGAACTTGATTTTGAGTACAGTGTTAGAGGGGACGATTTGGGGGCATTATAAACAAAGTGATATGGTCAGATTTAAAGCAAGCAAGCTGTTGATAGTCATGTATAAATAAGTTGAATTTAACATGTCTGCAGGCCTACACAGGAGTGGAATTACCTCATTTCTTCTCAGAGCTACATCTCAGCACTGTGGGCATCAGCTGAGACTTACTAAGTCATATTTGGAATTCCAATAAGATCTCAACAAATGTGTGCACACGTTGAGTAACATTGACTTTTAGGTGGAAATGATTATGGTCAGGCCTCAGGTCGCAGCTATCAGGAAGAAAGGAGATACAGCAAGAGATACTGTAGAATGCTTGTGCGTCCCTCCATTAGTCCCACTCCTCACCACACACCAGTACCTCCTGTACCTCCCTCTCCACTTAAATGGAGCTTCTCTGATGATATACTCTGAGTACATGATCGATGCCCTTGCCACATCCCATACTGACCCCTTATTGGGTAATACATTTTCTTACATTGATTGATTTGACTATAACGATGGGGTTTGAACCAATGCCCTGTCCATGCTAGTGTCCAAGCATTCCACTGAGCTATGTCCAGCTCTATTTACCCCCACTGGTGCTGGAGATTGAACCTGTATCTCTCTTCTTAGACTGTAGACATCTTGAAGGCAGGGACTGTCTCTAGGCTGCTTGCACAAGATAATCATCGTTTGATTAAAGGAAAAAATTCACCACACGTAAGAAGAAAAAATAGATTTGGGGCTGAGGATGTAGTTGGTAGAGTACCTGCCTAGAGGCCCTGGGTTTGATTCTCAGCCACTTTAAAAAAAAAAAAAAAAAACAAACTTGGTATTCCAGCACTTGGGAGGTAGAGACAGGAGGATCAGAAGTAGAGGGTCATTAGTTTGAAGCCCATCTGGGCTACATGAGACAAACAAAACAACAAAAATTCAAAACTGGATTTGGGTTATCGGGAAACAGATTATACATGTTATTGGCAATAATAGTAAACTTTGCACAGCACTGGCAGCTTCCAGCTACTATTACTGTCTTACTTCATTTTTTCCATTGCTTGTTTTGATACAAGGCCTCATGTAGTACAGGCTACCCTTGGGCTTTTTGCTCTCCAGCTTCTGCCTCCTGAGTATGAGATTACTGATGTGCATCACTATGCTCAGCTCTGCTTATTTTGTTTTGTTTTGCTTTCCTTTATCTGCTTGTTTGTTTGTTTGGGGTATGTATATGTGTTCTCGTTCTCTCTCTCTCTCTCTCTCTCTCTCTCTCTCTCTCTCTCTCTCTCTCTCTCTCTCTCTCATTCTCTCCATAACATGTGCAATGGTACTTGTATGGATGTCAGAGGACAACCTTGGGGGTTGGTCCTCTCCTTCCACTATTTCAGTATCCCAGACATTGAACTCAGTTGGTTAGGCTCACAGTAAGTGCCTTTACTCATTTGAGCCATCACTCCAGCACCCAACTGTGCTTTTTACTTATTAACTTACCCGATGCTCTCAAAATCTCCCTTTAACAGATGAGAAAACAGGCACAAGGAGAATAGGTCATTCGTTCAAGGTTACACAGTGAGTGGAGCGATTTGACCAGACAGTCTAGTACTACTCTGCTATATCTAGTTTGGGGACAGTGTAGCTTCCTGGTACTTTTAAGGACTTGGGTTTGGTTCCCAGTACCCAGATAGTGGTTCACAACCACCTCTAATTCCAGTTCCAGGGGATCTGATGCCCTCTTCTGGCTTCTGCAGGTGCTGGACACATATAGTGTACATGCAAGCATGCAAGCAAATACTCATACACATAAAATAATTCTTTTTAGTTTTTTCAAGACAGGGTTTCTCTGTGTAGCTTTGGAGCCTGTCCTGGAACTCACTCTGTAGACCAGGCTGGCCTCGAACTCACAGAGATCCGCCTGGCTCTGCCTCCCGAGTGCTGGGATTAAAGGCGTGTGCCGCCTCTGCCACCACTCAACCCAACAATATAAGAATGGTATTATTATAAATGTTTTAACAAATGGGGAAACAAGGGCTTTAAAAAGTATATAGTTTGCCTCCGGATGATAGCCCAGTAGTGTTGGAGCTAACGTAAAAGCCTTTACCAGTAATGGTGTTGAATCTTCAGAACACGGAAGGACTGAATGAGGATGTGAGTGAGACAGGAGGGAAGGCCCAATCCTGCTGTTGTGTTAGCGTTGGCATTTCAAGCTTGAAGGGGTATGGTAGCATCCTGCTCTGACAAGATGCTTGAGGTAAACAACCTATAAAGGAGGAAGTCATTTTGTGTCCTGGTCTCTATGGTCATATGGCCACATTGCATTGCGCCTGTGGTGAGAGACCACACTTCCTGGTGAGAGCACCTTTTCTTCTCTGGCCATCAGGAAGTAAAGAGAGAGGAAGGGGCCAGGATCCCAATATACCTTTCAAAGGCACAGCCCCAATAACTTAACACCTTCCAATTAGTCCCCACCTCTTAAAGCTTCCACTACTTCCACCAAAATCAGGTAACCAAGCCCTCAGCACATCCAGACCATAACCAGAGAGGGAGATCTGAGACCTAACCATTCTAACCAACTTCATAACTAAGTAGGTTGATCTTTGAACTTAGGTGGATGGGAACTTTAGCCTTTAATAACCAATAGCCATGTGACTAAAGAATCATGGCTGTGCCGGGCGTACACCCTTAATCCCAGCACTCGGGAGGCAGAGCCAGGCGGATCTCTGTGAGTTCAAGCACAGCCTGGTCTACAGAGTGAGATCCAGGACAGGCACCAAAACTATGAAGAAACCCTGTCTTGAAAAACCAAAACTATGAAGAAACCTTGTCTTGAAAAACCAAAATAAATAAATAAATAAATGAATGAATGAATGAATAAATAAATAAATAAATAAATCATGACTTGACTGCTTTCTCTTATGGCCTCAGAGAAACTAAATGAATCAGAAATACAGAATGTTGGACCTGAATGCTTTGATCTTTCATGGTCCACTCTTTGCCTCAGTTTATCCTGAGAACCATCAGGTGATTCCAAAGTCTAATACAGCCATGGTGATAATCTCAGAGGACTCCTGAATCCATTGCCCTGTGCCTTACGACTCTAGGTTCCAGATTCTTGAAACCTCTGCCACAGTGACTTCTCTCCTAATAGTGCTTTTCTGGCTCTAGCTCTAGAAGCCCTGGCTTGCTGTCTTCTCAGCCCTGAGCACATGCTCACTGGGACTCTAGGTTAGCTGGCATGGCCTTGGAGGTTAGGACCCCACTGTCAAGTCTCCACTCGCAGGAGCACAGCAGGCACACAGGACAGTTAGCTGTTGTTGGAGTTAAAGTGAGCTTCTCCGGAGCGGTTTCATGTAGATGGCTTCTGGAGCTAGTGTAGTCTGTTGACATTGCTACCGCCTCCCCCAGATGCTGCCGTTCTGTAATCATGTGTAGTAGTATCACTCCTGCTCTGGCTGTGGATGGACCTTCTAGGACACATTACAGTGAAATGTAGTTATATTGGAATCGAGTTTCTAGTTGGTACCTATACCTATATCTTATCTCTTACATTGTTCATGTCAGTTAATACACCCTAAGTTCTCAGATGTAGTAGCTATTGTGTTTTCATTTTAGAGACTGTACAGAAAGGGGTGGTAATGTTGTAGCTTTCAAATGAAGTCTATTTTAGTTAAAACCTACATTAAGAAGACAAAAGTTATGATGTTTAGGCTGCAAAAGTGATATATGTTCTTGGGTTTATTGCTAATCATAGTTTCCTTCAAAGTCATTTGCCTCCATGGTTTAACAGTACCATAAAGGTAGTGATACAATGACTGAGTGAGCTGTCATTCTACCACTCAGTCATTGTACAGGGAACATAAACAAGAGGATCTGGTAACTTGCTGGTTGTTAAATGTGTAAATCTAAGGGTTGGGCTCCTCTTCAGCAGTAGCTCAGACTTTTGACCTTGATTTGTTCTTTTTTTCCCCCCATTTTACATATCAACCACAGTTTCCCCTTCCTCCCCTCCTACGAGCCAGGCACTATAGTCAAGTCAGAGTTGGCTCCGTCCCTAAAAGTCTGCAGTCTAAGGAGGAATGAGCACATGGATGCAGCCACTGTGATGAAGAAGGCTAGGAATGGCGATGTGGCCAAAGAACAATCTTAAGGGAAAGAGAACTTCTTAATTTTAGGCGAGGTTTCATGAGAACACTGTTATTTCAGCGGAATCATGGAGAATTTGAATGAGTGAGGATGAATGAAGTAAAGCTACAAACTAAACACGTTTTGCTTAAGAAAATGTCGTGAGCAAAGGCCTGAGGTGGGAAAGGACATGGCATAGTAAAGACATTATTAAAGAGGTGCCAGTAAGGCCTCAGGATATGTGCTCTTTCTACAGCCCCCGTCAGACTGGGAGGTGCTGTTTTACTTCATTTCTAGACTGGAAAACCGGTGGCTAGCAGGGATAAATAATCAGTGGCGGCATCTGGATTCTCACCCAAAGCTATCTGATTATAAAACCAGCTTGCTCTCTGCTGCCTCCTGCATGGTCTTCACCTCAGGAAACAGCGGGTAATACAGCTCACCTGGGTTAGGCCTCTGGTCAGCCACTGGAATTCTGCCTTCTCTGGCATCTTCCAATAGCTTTTCCTAGGTACTACAAGGCTTTCCTCTGTTCCATACCCAAAAGATTCTTTTTTTTTGTTTTGTTTTGTTTTGTTTTTTTCGAGACAGGGTTTCTCTGTGTAGTTTTGGTGCCTGTCCTGGATCTCACTCTGTAGACCAGGCTGGCCTCGAACTCACAGAGATCCGCCTGCCTCTGCCTCCCGAGTGCTGGGATTAAAGGCGTGTACCACCACCACCACCACCACCACCACCACCACCACCACCACCACCCCGCCCCCGGCAAGATTCATTCTTTTAAGCTATGAAGCCTAGAGGGGAACAAGAATGTAATCATAATTATATTATGATTATTAGCTTCCAAGAAAATGTCTTCTGCGTCAGAAACTAAATTAGTCCTGGACCTGATGATCTGAGGTCAAAAAGTTGTCCTCTGCCCTCCGCACATCTGCTTTGGCAATGTTCTCTAACATGCACATCATGCAAACATATAGTAATGATGAATATTTTTCCTTTACACGGCATCTCACTATGTGGCCCTGGCTGGCTTGGTACTCACTGTGTGTGTATATCAGATTGGCCTCGAACTCACAGAGATCTGCCTGCCTCTGCCTCCTGAGTGCTGGGATTATAGGCATGTGCCTCTTCACCCAGCAATAATCTTTTTTAACAGTCTCTAGTCGTTCCAGGTCAATGTTGCTGGGCTTTCTTTTCTCTGGTAGGGACTGAACTTAGCTAGGGCTTGCACATGTTAGGCAACTGCCTTACCGTTTAGCAATATTCTCAACCCTTTGTGGTACTCTTTCGGTTGTTTTCTTGAACTGGCCTCATACTTATGTAGCTGAGGATAACCCTGAACTCGTGATCCTCTTGCCTTCATCTCCTAACACTGGGATTACAAGAATGCACCACCAGATCTGGCATCTCTCTGCCAGATCTTGCTCTTCCTCCAGTCAACCTGTGTGGACCAAGATGGTCTCAAACTCATAGAGATCTGATTCCTTTGTTTTCAAAGTGCTGAGATTGCATGCCTGACCCCTATGGTACTCTTTTTTTTAATTGATCAAATTTATTCATTTATTGTACATCTGGACCGAAATTTCCCCTCCCTCCTCTCCTCCTTTTCCCTCCCCACTGTGCCCCCATCCCCGCCCCTAACCCACTCCTCCTCTGTTTCTGTTCAGAAAGGGGCAGGCCTCCCACGGGTATCAACAAAGCATGGCATATCAACTTGCCACAGTACTAAGCTTCTCCCTTTGTATTCAGGCTGGGCAAGGCAACCATGTATGAGGAACAGGTTCCCAGAAACCAGCAAAAGCATTAGGGATAGCCCCTGCTCCTGCTGCTAGGAATCCCATCAGTAGGCCAAGCTACACAACTGTCACACATATGTAGTGGACCTAGGTTGGTCCCATGCAGGCTCCCTGACTGTTGTCCAGGCTCTGTGAGCTCCTGTGAGCCCAGGTTAATTGTTTCTGTGGTTAATTGTTCCCTTGTGATATCCTTGATGTCCCTGGCTCCTACAATCCTTTCTCCCTCTCTTCTGCAGGATTCCCTTAGCTCAGCCCAATGTTTAGCTGTGAGTCTGCATCTGTTTCCATCAGTTAGTGGATGAAGCCTCTCTAATGACAACTGGGCTAGGCACCTATCTATGAGTATAGCAGAATATCATTAGGCATCATTACATTGATCCCCATTGTATTTGGTTCTATCCTAGGTCTTTGGGCCATTCAGCCTCTGGGTTCTGACACTCCAGGCAGTGTCAGGGGTGGTGGGCTCACTCTCATGGGATGGGTCTGAGACTGGACCAGTCATTGGTTGGTCACTCCCCCAATATCTCCATGCCACTCTTATTCCCCCACTCCCCCACCTCCCCACCCCCCGAATTTCCCATAGCCAGGACAGACAGACTGTAGGTCAAAGGTTTTGTGGATGGCCTGGTGTCCCAATCCCTCCACTGGAAGCTATGAATCTGCAGTGCTAGGAGTCTTAGCTGGGGTCATCCTTGTAGATTCCTGGGAGTTTCCCTTGTACTAGGTTTCTACCTGACCCCAAAATGCTTCCCCTTTCCAGTCCTCTCTCTCAGTACTCTCCCCCTCCATCTATCCCCCAGCCTGATCCCTCGTGTTCCCATCTCCACCCGTCTCCAGTCCACCGACAAGATCGATTCTATTTCTTCTTTTCTGTGAGATCCATGTGTCCCCTTTGAGCCCTCCCAGCCTTTGACAAAATCTAACAGCCCTTCAAGATAAAAGTCTTGGCGAGATCAGGGGTACGAGAGCCATACCTAAACATAATAAAGGCAACATACAGCAAGCTGATAGCCAACATCAAATTAAATGGAGATAAACTTAAAATAATTCAACTAAAATCAGGGACAAGACAAGGCTGTCCACTCTCTCCATATCTATTCAATGTAGTACTTGAAGTTTTAGCTAAAGCAATAAGACAACAAAAGGAGATCAAGGGTATACATATGGAAAGGAAGAAGCCAAAGTATTGCTGTTTGCAGATATGATAGCGTACATAAGTGACCCCAAAAATTCTACTAGAGAACTCATAAAGCTGATAAACATCTTCAACGATGTGGCTGGAGACAAGATTTACTCAAAACAATCAGTAACCCTCATATACAAACGATAAACAGGCTGAAAAAAAATTGGGAAAAACGCCTTCACAATAGCCACAAATAGTATAAAATACTCTATGGTACTCTTATTGGATAACATTCTCTAGGAATAAACTAAACAAATGTGATTATTTATATATATAAACCATTATACATATAAAACATACAATACATATATATAAATTTTAAAGTTATATTTATTTCCAACTTTCAGAAATGTGCAGAGAGGAGACTGCTTATATGGGGGAACATAATGCAGAAGTGACTGAGGTCCTTGTAATCAGATGGTTGCACAAGGAGGGATAGTGTTGGTATCCTGTTTCTTCCTATACCAGACCTATGAGGAAAAATCAACATTGGACTCTAGGCACTTTTCTGAGAACCTTGGGTCTCCTGGATGCCTACGCTGGGGTTGGGGGTGGGTCCTGACTAGCCTCTGTGAAACATTCCAGTCCGCATTGTGCTGTTTCTGTAACCAAGGCCCCTTAGACCTTCCTGTACATCCCCCAGGGAGCCAGCAGAGGGAGCCGTGGTCCCAGAACTTTTTTCAGCATTTCTTACAGGTTTTGACTTTGTAAAAACCATCCTCCCTGGCTCATGTGAACCTCGATGCAGTAAGAATTCACCTGAGCTAGGTGGTGGTGCCAGCCCCCTGGCGGGAGCAGACAGGGAGCTTCTGTAGCTGTTGGAACTTGAAAGCCATAAGGAACTCTGGTTTCAAGGAAACGCCTGTTTACTGTACTGATTCAAATCAGCAGCTCTCAAGAAAGGGGAGTGCCTCCTTGACCTCATCTTTATTGATCTTGGTATCAGCACTTCCAGTGACGTGTCTGAGGGGCGGGAGGAAATTAACCAGGGCCTATACTCAGGGAAGAAAGCCAGCCTGTTGCTGCAGGAAGTCCCCACAGAGGAGGTGGGCTAGAGTGCCCTGCAGGAACTGCCCTGCAGAGCTTTGCATCCGCTTTGATTTTGAGTAACAGGCAGAAGGCTTTGAGGTTGGCTGGTGAGAGATTTGCCAGGCAGTTGGCTCACAATCTTGATTTGAACAGGAAGCCTCTGTGAAAAGAGATACAGCTTCTTTTAACCCCCGACCTTCCAAATCACTAGGCCGTGGTATTCTTTGGGAACCCTGGCCTTTCCAAACCAGCTTTCCCTTCTGCTTCAGGACAAACCTTACTCAAGCCTGCACTATGGAGAAGTGGGCCGGTGATGAGGGCACCTCTGCTTTCCACATGCCCGAGTGGATGGTGAGTTCTCCTGTCCTTTGTCCTTCCTGCTGTAGCCTTGATGACAAAGGAGAGCCTCTTCCTGACAGGTGACAAGGGCCATCTGTGAGAAGCCACCACTGTTAAGATCTACGCTGGGAAAACAGTATTACTCTTCTGATTAGCTCCTGTGCCCTGGGTCCCTCCTGCTTCTTAATTCAGAGCAGGCAGGCCAGGGCAGTGATTACCTGGCTGCTCAGGTGGTCGGGGGCTGACCTACTATGCCAGTGTACTGCACAGATGGGTTATTCTTCGATTGTTTTGTATTCTCTTTCAAGTTAATGCTAAATTGTGGGAATAAAATAAGAAAGAATATGGGAAAATGAGGACACAGACCTAGAACTTGTAAATTATTGTTGTAAATTAGTGTTGGGTTCTCCAGTCTCTGAAGAAATTTAAACATTTCTCCCTCGCCTGTCTATTTTTTCCCTCTAGTCAGCTCTTCTATGTGTATTGACAAGGCAAGAACTTTACTTCTCTTCACATAGTTCTCCCAGATACCATATTTGCCTGAGAGTTTTAGTAAAAGAATAATTAAATTGATATTTGTTGATAAGAACTAACACATAAAATCAAACATTGTGGAGCGTGGTGGCACAGGCTTGTCGTCCTAGCATGTGGAGGGTAGCAGCAAGATCAGGAGTTCAAGGCTAGCCTCAGCTATATAGTGAGTTTGAGGCCAACCTGGGCTCTAGCAGACCTGTCTCAAAAACCAAGAATAGTGACAACAAACCTAACTTTCTAGATTCAATTTCAGCTGTTGATTTTGAAACCTTTTAAATTGTATTTTACTATTGGAGGGAGTACATGTCACAACCCCCAAGTGGACAACTTGCAGGAGTCAGCTCTCCCTTGCTGGAAATCAGCCAGGTTTGGCAGCAGGTGCCTCTATCTAAGGAGCCATCCTCAGGAGCCCTTAACTGGAGATCTGAAAAAACTTGTTAATGTCCTAACTGGTTTCTTAAAACTTTAGTCGGACTTCTTGGACCCTGTATTTCCTTAATGTAAACTTGTTGTACTTTTACAACGTAGTCTCAGTTCTCTTTAGTGTTTATGGAGTTAGGGACTTGAAAAATTAACTATTAAAACAATGGTTAAATATATACCACATCTAACAAAGGCTCAGCAGAGAATTTTGAGTATTGTTTTGATACTATGATATTTTTATAGAGGCTATTGCTGTTGTTTTTAAAAATATCTTATTAGAACATTGTGCTCATTTTAAAAATATGGAAAAAAATTCTATTTATCCATAGAATCATTTCAAATGTAGTGATTTAGATTACTGGAAATGATTCACTTAATTATTCTGGCTAGGTTTTTAATTCTTGTTTTGGTTTTGCTTCTTTGTTTTTGAATCTCTAGCTACTTAGTACTAACAAGCAAGAGTAGGAAACTTGGTTTTGTTACAGGAGGGACCACAGTGAGGTATGACATTTTGGTGTTTCTGTAAAGGAATACCGCAGAAGAACCCTATTGAACATAGCTGCGCCATTCCAGATCAATACAAAGTTCCTCACAACTTTTACTTTATAAGGACAGTCCTCATTGTCCCCTGGTGATAGACCCTCTCAAAAAGAGCTGCTCCCGAGTCTGTATCCATTCACCTTTTTTTCTGTTTATGTGACAGGAAAACGACTAAGGGACTTAAGACTGTTGTTTTAAGGCATGTCACCTAGGGCTTCCTAGTGTGTGGAGACCATTTTAAATGTTTTTATGTCTCTCTCATTTAGCCCTTCATTTCAAAGCCCAGGAAAGTCCTTCTACTCAGTAGGAAAGCAGTGGGGAACAGAGGGAGAGGCTTGTCTTCAGTAATGGCATTGGCTCATTGGCTATCTTTCTTTGTCAAAGACTTTTGAAGCTCTCTTTCAGATACTGCACAAGTCATTAACTTCTGACCTGTCTGAAGGTGACCCTGCTAGCTGCTTGGCCGGCACTTAGCCACTGTGCACCTCTAGTGCATTGCCTATCGATTGCCAGATCTCACCTGTAAATGCAGAAGTGCCTTTTAGTCCCCAGTAGAAAACTCTGGAGACAGCTCCCACATGGGGCCAAAATAGCAAGAAAGTTTTGCAAATGTCTGCCTTACATTTCAGTGTATGCATTAGTGCAATGAGCTCACCGGTGCCATGGCCTTGCTACCAGCGAACACAGAGGCCTCTCACAAGCCTTTCTGGAGGAACGCAGAGCAGAGTTACATCCTCCCACCCCACATCCATTGTTAGTAGTCACCAGCAAAGGAAGACGTCTGTGTCCTGTAACTGATAAACTGTTCAGGCCATACTCTTTGCTTGTATCTCTTTGGTCTTTACATGAATTCTGGAGATTGAACTAAAATCAAATCCAGGCAAGAATACTTGCATATGGCTGCAGGAATACAACCCCAAGTCCAATAAATGACAAGGTAGACCTTCTAGGTGACATTCCCATCAGTCACTGGAAACTCCTGCCAAAGCCTGTTTTCATGTGAAGGATTTTCTTAGCCTTATTTGGGCAGTTAAACTGCTAGGGAGTTGGAGAACTCATTCTGTAAAGATTTATTAATATATTTTATCTTTCCTGATAAATCTTTAGGTTTTCCTGTCAGGTAAAATATCTGTGTTGGATCCATGGAGATAACAGTAACTGTTGTTAAGTTTTCACATTGTAATATTTTCTCCTACTTGGTATTTTTCCATGTGAAATCTGGTTGCTTAACCTTCTTGAACACAGAGCCAGTTCTGTAGACAAATTTCTAAACAGTCTTATTAATAGAAAACACAGAGCCAGATATAGGGGAGAAAACCTGAGAGAGATCAGAGGAATAGGAACAGCTACATGCCAACCTCACCTCACCAACTAAGGCTTCCAAAAGTGAGTTACTTCCTGTCTACCTACACCTATATGCTTTGCTGTTCTGCCATCTGATTTGCTCTCTCTGTCCAACTACAACACTTCCTCTTCCTGCCCTGCTCTGTCACTTCCTGTCTGTTTGTACAGACCTCCATGGTTAACTAGTGTTGGAATTTAAGGCATGTGCCACTACACCCGGCTCTGTTCCCAGTGTGGCCTTGAACTCACAGAGATCCAGACAGATCCCTGCCTCCTGAATGATAGGATTAAAGGCGTGTGCTACCATTGCCTGACATCTATATAGTGGCTGGCTTTTTCCTCTGATCTCCAGGCAAGTTTTATTTTATTGGGAGATACAGTGTATTGGGGGACATGATACATCACCACACAGTTTGTTGCAGTATTCTTTGGGGCAAAAGTAATCCCTTTTGTAGGTAAAGAATTTGTTTAGACTGTTCATTTTGCTTGGAAAGAGATGTCTTCAAGAATATTTGAACTCTCTCTACTTGACAATGAAACATAAACCTTTATGCTATCTCTTCTAGGGATTATAGACATCTGTATATTCTAGATTATGAATTTTTGCCTTAAAAGAATAGAAATATTCTTTAGATTTGTATATCCTTATGTAGTCCTCAAAGCCCTCTTATACCCTTATTTTGTTGGTGTACATTTTATGTGTGTAGTGGTGGTGGTGTGTATGTAGATGCTGAAGGCAAACTTAAGTATCGTTCCTCAGGCACTGTCCACCTATGTTTGAGACAGAGCCTCACTGGCCTGGAACTCACCGGGTAATCTAGGATGACTCACCAGCAAGCCCCAGGGATCTGCTTGTCTTTGCCTCTCAAGTGCTGGAATTAAAAACCAAACTGGCTCTCTTTACATGAATTCTGGAGATTGAACTGAGATCAAACTCTGGCAGAAATACTTGCCTATGACACCAAAGTCTATAAGTTTACTTCCCAGCATCACTACTTAAATAACAACAACAGCCAGGTGGTGGTGGCACACGCCTTTAATCCCAGCGCTTGGGAGGCAGAGGCAGGCGGATCTTTGTGAGTTTGAGGCTAGCCTGGTCTACAGAGTGAGATCCAGGAAAGGCGCAAAGCTACACAGAGAAACCCTGTCTCGAAAAACCAAAACAACAACAACAAAACCGCTTTGCTGTTTGTCAGATGAAGATAATAACACCTATGTCTTAGATTTTTGTACATGGCCCAGCGAGGTGGCTCAGCAAGTAAAGGCACTTGCTGCCAAGCTGACGACGGGTCTGAGTGTCATCCTAAGAGGCCACATACAAGGAGAGGATTGACTCGTCCTCTGACCACCATTCCTACACACAAAATAAATGTAATAAAAAGTCTTTTCAAAGACTTTTGCATACACTAATAGAAGTAACATATGGGCATGTGATACACAGTAGCACACCACCTCTTCTCTCAGAGAAAACAGTGAACACTATGCAATATGATCTTCTCTCTAGAAAGAAAGATTATCCTTGGAAAACAAGCTATCATTTTGACTTTTCTTACACTCAGCAAGCAGTTTCTCCTCTCCTCTCTTTTTTTCTTTCTCTTCTCTCTCATCAAATAATATCCCCACCCAAATCTGTAGCAGGCATCAAGTGTAGCATTCCTCGGGCTCCTTTCAGAAATCACAATAAATAAGACAGTTCTGTTTTTATTTGGCTGACTCTTTATTTGGCATGTAATAAGGTTGCTGTGATTCTGAGAACTCAGTGATAAATTCTCTGTAGCCAGAAGTTTTCCTGTGTCCTGTCTGGTCCTGCAGCTGCTTGGTCCCATGTAAACACACAGAGGCTCATATTAATTACTGTATACATATAAAAACTGTACGGCCTATGGCTCAGGCTTCTTGCTAGCTAGCTCTTACAACTTAAATTAACCCACTCCTATTCATCTATGTTTTGCCATGTGGCTTCATGGCATTACCTTTTCTCTCACATCTTGCTTCTGCTGGCGGTGGCTCACAGTGTCTGCTCTGACTGCACCTTCCTTCTGCCTGTATCTTTGCTTGGATTCCCCACCTGGCTCTATTCTGCCTTGCCACAGGCCATAGCAGCTTCTTTATTAAGCAATGGTAGCAACACATATTCACAGTGTACGGAAAGACCATCCCATAGCAATTCTCCCTGTGATCACACCTTCCGGGAAACACTTTTTTTTTTTTTTTTTTTTTTTTTTTTTTTTTTTTTTTTTTTGGTTTTTCGAGACAGGGTTTCTCTGTGTAGCTTTGCGCCTTTCCTGGAACTCACTTGGTAGCCCAGGCTGACCTCGAACTCACAGAGATCCGCCTGACTCTGCCTCCCGAGTGCTGGGATTAAAGGCGTGCGCCACCACCGCCCGGCGGGAAACACATTTTTTAAAAATTTTGTGTGTGTATGCATGTGTGTGTGCATGTGAAAACTCACTGTATGTGCATATGCATGCCACTATATGTGCACAGCAGAAGTTAGAGGATGATGTTGGGTGTCTTATTGCTGTTTGCCTTATTGACTTAAGACAGGGTCTCTCCCTGACCCAGAAGCTTGGAAGCTTGCCATTTCCACTAGGCTGGCTGGCCTGTGACCTCCTAGGACCTGACGTCTCCACAACAAGGTGCTAGGGTAATGAGTGTACACAGCCATCCCCAACAATTTCCATTGATGCTGAGGATTCCATCTCAGGTCCCCATGCCTGCAAAACAAGGGCCCTAACCCTCTGAGCCGTCTCCCTAGCCTCAAAATATGCTTTTGTTTTTAATAAGAAAAAGTGAATGGGTTGCTCAATACTAAGTAAGCATCAGTCTTGAGATAAAACTAGGTACTGAATGTAAAAAATCTGTATAGAGGCCTGGCAATGGTGGCACACGCCTTTAATCCCAGCACTTGGGAGGCAGAGCCAGGCTGATCTCTGTGAGTTCAAGGACAGCCTGGGCTACATACAGAGCGAGATCCAGGACAGGCATCAAAGCTACACAGAGAAACCCTGTCTTGAAAAAAAAAAAAAATCTGTATAGAAAACATGCAAACTTGGGCAGGGTGGTGCCTTTGGAAGGTTGAGGTAGGAAGATCCTCAAGTTTCAGGGCCAATATGAGCTGCATTGTGAGACTCTGTGTCTAAATAACTAAATGCACAATTAAGTATTAAGGAAAGAAGGAAAGACTTGAGAGTAAAACAAAAATAATAATAATAAAATGAGAAATTTGATTTCAGCTCTTCACTAGAGCTGAATCTAGTGTCCCCTGCCTGACTAACCTCAAGGGCAGTGTATATATAGAATGGGGCTGCCTGACCATTTATAATATTTTTTCTTCTCTTTGTAAATTCCCTCATTGTTTCAGTGGCTCTGTAGTTAATTTTTTTCTAATGAGATGAGGCTAACTAAAATCATCTGACATAGAAAAGAAGGAGGTAAAGTTAAAAGGAAATCTAATTAGCAAGTTAATTATAGCAGGAAAAAGTGCACGGGTTATATAAATAAGCCGTTGATGTATGCATGTATGTTAGGCCTTGTTTAGGGGCTTGTTAAGGTTTAGAGGTCAGAGGAGCTGTGTAATGATGTGTTGGGAAAAATAATAATAAAGCCAAACATCCAGACTTGGGAATGGCTGATGAGCCGCTAAGAGAACTCCTTATTAAATCCTGCTGTAAGTCTGAAAGGGTGGTTGGAGCTGCTTCAGAGATAGCCACCCCCCTCAAAAGAGGAAAAAAATAGTAGTGAGCTGGAACCAGAGCCAACAGAATTGCTGATGAGGAAAGTTTAAAAGCCTGACCACAAGGGTCCTTGGACCAAAGAGGTGGCCTTCTGCCGGTAATGTCACAGTCTACTGGCTCGCAGGGTCAGTATGCTGAGCAGCAAGAAGAAATACATTGTCAATAGCAACTCTGGGATTAAAGCCCAGGTGAGGCTAAGCTCCTGTTTGCCAGTCTTGCTGCTGCTGCTGCTGCTGCTGCTGCGGCTGCTGCGGCCATTACTGTCTGAGGCAAGCTGCTTGTACTCTCCTTCCCCTCCTGTCCGGCCTTGATCCTTCCCTCCGGAGTGTGGTGAGCTACCCATTCCTTCCGGCTTCTCTCCTCCCTTGCCTTGATGCTAGGCAGTGCTGAGGTGGGAGAGGAGGGCTGCCTGCAGGGACTCTGGCTTTGCACAAGCTGGGAAAGTTAGGTAAATGTTGGGAGATGCTGCCAGGGGGCCTTAACTGGCCGGGCAGATCATTGTTTTACAGAGTGGGACGGTACTGGTGAAGGTACCAGAGACGCCTCATTTAACTCATGTTTCAGTTATCAATGAAAAGTAAACCCATATTTATTGGGAAATTGTTTAACTTACTGTATTAAGTAGTTTCTCACTAATATTCTTATATATTAAAAACACGGGAGGGGGCCTTGAATTTAGTGAGAATTAGCAAGACCTGTTTGCTATGTACAGCCTATTTCCTTAGGTATTACCACAGCTGAAAGACTATAGGACAAGACACTCCTGACACACTTGAAGTGACATTGCAGCCGGTGTCTGTGTGACTTCATGTTACTGGACTAAGTAGGGGTAACTCAGAGGAAGTGACAGTTCCCCTCTAGTGGTAGATATGTACACACGCGTGTCTGTGTGCACACACATGTGGCTGTTACATCAGTGTGTGTGGTTGGCATAGGGAGGGAGGCAGTGTTCCATATCTGAGATGAGATTTATCTTTTAGGCTTTTTTTTTTTTTTAAGTGGGGCACTGCTGAAGACACTGCATTATTGTGGCCTTTGGAAAGACTTTCATTTCAAGGTCATTTGAACCCAACTTGTATGGCTTCTTCATCTTTCCCCTGCCAGCTTTTTCAACCCTTAAAATTACCTTATGCAGACTTAATGCTAACTATGCTCACTAATATTCCCTCAGATACAGACAGTGAGGATAGAATCAGCTCCTCCAGGCTCCTTGATTCAGCATATGATTGGGTGCATAGGATATGGCAAGTATCTGATTGTGCCTGAGAATATAAGGGTGAATAAAAAGCAGCCCATATGGAGCCTGTAATTCACAGGCTTACAGGATACAGAAAGGAAGACAGTGTGTTGAATGCTGTGTTAGAAGTCCATAAAGATTCATGGACCTCCCGCTGGAGTACATAGAAAGGGCACTTTATTCTTTTTGGAATAAATTGGTACTTTACCAAAATAATCAAACTTGTCATTTTCATTTTGCAATGAGCTCCTAACCCAATGAATAGCCTTGTTACAATGAAAACAATTTGCAAACTCTGAAGCATGGCTTCAGGCTTTTCTTATTTATTTTTTGTTATAGCTGTGGAAATGCTGTTCCTTCCCTCAGAGGCAGCGAGTGCTAAGCTTTCTTTTTGGCTTTAGTCCCCTTGTCTCAGTGCTCAGTGACTCAGGAGTTACCTCTAGGTGCTAGAGGTGCAGCCACTGATTTCCTTCCAATTTCTGCCTATGGAGCATCCATTTGTTTATCACAAAAGTTAGAATCCGTTGTCAGGTTTTTTATTCTTTTCTGTAAATTTTTCTTTGTGCCACCTTGGATCCAGAAGAATCACATAAGCAACTGTGTCAATAAATGTTCAGTTAGGAAAACCTTATTAATAAAGTAAGTGATAGGAACCTTGATTAGTAAAGCACCAGCAGCAACAATCAACTGTAGAGAAGATTAACAAGAAAGTCACTATCAGATATTTTTCAAATAAAACCTCCAGAGTGTGATTTGAGTATATAATCAGTCCAATCATCTACTCCTTCCACATCTGTAGTCACTGTTAATAGTCAAGAGTATGGCTTTTAAAGTATTTTATGGTACTAAGCATTAAAAATTAGTTCATTTACTGGTATCTAAAAAGCTAACATATCTTAGAAAATCTTCAGCAAATTAAAATGGTTACCTGCTGTGGGGGAGGAGTTAGTGGGTTGATCAAATCTCTGCTGTGTTTCACAGACCAGGCACTGTCTCTTTTAACCCTCTCCAAACCTGGGATGGAGCACTTTCATTTCTGTTGTATTTATGGGAAAATGACGTTCACAAAATCATCTTGACCAACATCACAAAGCTTATGAATGGCATGGCCAGGATTTCAATGAAAATGTAGGATGTTCTGTCTGAATGAAAACCCTTTTCTAAAATTAGCATACCACACTAAGAAGCTTCAAACTCGAGGAAAGACCGTCTGTCTTTTTGTACCTTGCTGATTTCTCATCTAGATATGTGGATGTACAGAGAATTTCAAAGGTTTCTTTTTCCAGCTTTGCATTTTCAGTGAAACAATAGAAAGTATTCCTGAATATGACTTACTTTCCTAAAAATTTAATTTAATCATAATACTGCTTCTCTCTGTGTCACAGTTATAATGTACAAAGTATATAGTCATTAAATGATAGAAATTGGTGAAGAATGAAAAATTACTCTTCTTTCCAAAAAAGTCCTTTTTTGTTTGTTTGTTGTTTGTTTTATTACTTTTGGAGACAAAGGTTTTCACTGTGCATCCCAGGCCAACTTTGAACTCATTGTGTCCCTTCTGCCTTGGTCTCCTGAGTGTTGGGATCACAGGGGTGTGCTACCACACTCAGCTCCAAAGAAGTCTTCTCCCATCCCCCACCCCACCCCTCTGCCCTTCTCAGTGCTAGGGATCATTCCAGAGTTTTTTGCATGCTGAGGAAGCCCTCTATACTTCAGCTATACTTTTTTGAGAGGAAGGAGGGGACAGGGTCTGGGTCAAACTCCCATGTCGTTGAACATGACTTTGAACTTTTGATTCTCCTGCCTCCACCTCCTGAGTGCTGGAATTACAGGGGTGTGCCACCATTCCCAGTTTAGGCAGTGCTAGAGACTATACCAAGGTCTTGGTGCATTCAAGGAAAGCATGCTACCAACTGAACCACATCCTCAGCCTCCAAAGAGTCTTTGTATTCCACATATGGGTTTGTTTAAGCAAATAAACTGCATTCTATAATAATAACATAAGCTGTGAATGAATTGCTTCCTCCAAATAGAGATGAGTTTTCTTCCTATATAAAGTGCGGGTTTGAATGAGAATAGCCTCCAAAGGCTCATATATGTGAATGCTTAGTCATCAGGGAGTGGCACTATTTGAGGATCAGGAGGTGTGACCTTGTTGGAGGAAGTATGTCACTGTGGGTAGGCTTTCAGATTTCAAAATCCCATGCTAGGCCCATTTCCCTCTTCCTCTCTGCCTATGGGTCAGGATGTAGCCCTTAGCTACTACTACAGTGTAGCCTGCATGCTGCCATGCTCCTACCGTGATAATGGACGAAAGCTCCAAAACTGAGAGCAAGCCCCCAATTGAATGCTTTCTCTTGTAAGAGTTGCCTTGGTCATAGTGTCTCCTCACAGCAATAGAACACGACTAAGATGTATAACTAAAGTTCTTTTCCTTTCTATAACAAGGGTTCTTTTTCTTTTCTTTTCTTTTTTTTTTTTTTTTTTAGCAGATCCAGTTTGCTGACCAGAAGCAGGAATTCAACAAGCGTCCTACCAAAATTGGGCGTCGATCTCTGTCTCGTTCCATCTCTCAGTCATCTACTGACAGCTACAGCTCAGGTGAGTGCTAAGCTGCCCTAACCCCTTGTCAAGGTTAATTGGTATCTGCAACAGACCTTCCATCTATCTAAGGCCAATCATTCTTGATAATTAGCCTTCAAAAAATACTGTGAATTAAAACTGAAACCAAAATTCTGGATGGAATCTCTGGATTTCTTGGGAACTGCAAGTTTTATTGAAGTCTCAGTTTCTGACAGAGCCAGAATGTGAAATGAATTGTCAAGTAGTCTATAACATTTTAAGGTGTGTGTTTGGCATGGTCTAAAGATCAGTAATAAATAATGATTTAAAATTTTAACTCCAGCTCAATTTCTTCCCTGCATGACCAGAACCATACATCTGTGTTCCTGAAAGGAATCCAATGCCTACCTTCCCACACAAGCACCTTAGGTAGAGAGAATACTTTAAAAATACTGTGTACCTAGAAGAATGTGGGTGATACCTTGCTTTCCAAGTAAGCTTGGAGTGCTTGTATATAGCCTATTGATAAATGATATTAACTGGTCTTGTCCTGATAAATTTGAACCTTGTAAATTGAACTATATGAAATGCCATCTGTACTGGCTAATTTTATGTCAACTGGACAGGCTAGAAGCATCAGAAGAGGGAACCCTAATTGAGAAAATGTCTGCATAAGATCAGGCGGTAGGCAACCCCATAGGCCATTTTCTTAATTAGTGATGGGGGAGGGCCCTGCCCATTGTGGGTTGTGCATAAGAAAGTGGGCTGATCAAGCCATAAGGAGCAAGCTAGAAAGTAGGCAGCAAGCACCCTTTTATAGCCTCTGCATCAGCGCCTGGCTCCAGGATCCTGCCCTATTTGAGTTCCTGCCCTGATTTCCTTTGATGGTGAACAGCAATGTGGACCAGTAAGCCAAATAAACCCTTTCCTCTCCAACTTACTTTTGATCATGGTGCTTCATCACAGCAATAGTACCTCTAAGACACCATCTTTATGTTTTAAAATGATCATGTGTTTGTTTTATGCCACTATATATGCATGCACAAATACAGATGTGCATTCCATGAGCATGAGAGCCTTGCCTGTCTCTGTCTCAGGTGTGTCTGTATCACAGGTGTCTCTCTAACACATCAAACAGTATTTGGTTCATAGTAGATGCTAATATTTGCTGTGAGGATGACAGGAAACTGAGGAAAGATGATCTAGAGATGACCTTCGACACCCGACCTGCATTTACCCTAATCTCCGCCCACAATGAGAAAGGGGAAACTGAAGGTTTTATAAGTCAAAAGTTGTCAGCCTACTATATCTGTCGAAGGATATTAATTGAGGAGCAGGGAATCAGAACCCTGGTTTTGGAGACAGAAGTAGAGCTGTGACCTGGTGGACGCTGGAGTTGTGTGAGAGTGGCGTCCCTGGCAGATGTCCATCTGGCCTCACAGAGCGAGCGTTTGAACGACTGGGCCGCCTAGGTTATCCAGTTATTTATTTCCCAATAAGCTTAAGCCCTTACGTGATCTCTAGTACTTAAATGTTTTACTTAGAAATAAAATTTGCCATTTTTATTCCTTGTCTTTTTAGGATATTATACTAACCCAGATATGCTCATCTGGATACATTCTAGATAGTTTTCAGAAATGTTGTCTATGCATATAGTAGTCATGATATTTTCTGACCTAATCTCTAGGAAGTATTATTTCCATAAACTCAGTACTTTTAATTTATTTAGTTATTTATAATTTGTTTTTCAAGACAGTCTCTCCACATGCCCTGGCTGTCTCAGAACTTATTATAGATAAGGCTGGCCTTGAACTCATAGAGATCTGCCAGTCTCTGCTTCCTGGCAGCACTTTTTAAATATAAAAATCTATTAAGCAAAAAAAAAAAAATCATAAAAGCAAGCGAAAAGACTAACCTTTTCTTCAGATTGAGACCATTCTCAGTGACACGTTTATGAAAATGTTATCTTTATGAGTTGGTTACAGATGAGAAAGAACGAAGTGCTGCACTGTAACTGGCACTTAGAAATCTTGAGAGATTTTAAGGTTTTTTTTCCAAATAATAAAATTGTGTTTGTTTGTGTTGGCTGCTAACATAACTTCTCACATACTTCTCAAGTCATGTATCTGTACAGTCCATCCAAACACAGGTCCCTACTGTTATTTCCATTACAGATAAATAGATGGGGCCCAAGAGGAACTGCCTGACTTTAGTTAATTCAATAAGCCCAACTCAATCAGCGTTCTAGGCGTTGCCTCCTGACAAGTTCCCACAGCCTCACAGCTGCTGGGAGACAACGGTCAGTCCGGTTTGGGCCACAGAACGGGTGTGCGTACGTGCAGTGGGATCGATTGTGGATTCATCGAGTTATGCTTTGGTTCTTGAAAATGAAAGGAGACCACCCCATAGTAAAATTATGTTGTACTCTTTAGGGAATGGTCTTTTCTGCCTAAAAACCGAAACATTGTGGATATTATCTCATTTCCTCTTAAGATTTCTTATCAGTGGTAGGTAAGGGAAAGAGGGAGTCTATGGAGAGGGGGGATCTATTGTATTCCCAACTTTATACTAGGACAATAGAAACCCGGGAATGAGGCTGGAGCTGAGGCCCCAGCCTCCGAGAGGTCACCGATGGGCTCCTTTTGGGAAGGCAGCCGTGCTCACCACTGTGTCGCCGTCAGTGCTGCGCCACTCGCTCGTTGTTAATACCTGAGCTTCAGAGTGTGCTGATGCTTACAAATATTTGTGGAAACTCTTCAAAATATAGTAGCAGGTAAATTCAAGGCCAGCCAGAGCCATACGGAGAGTTCCAGGCCAATCTGGCCTACATAGCATGCATTATCAAAAAATAAAAGTGGCAAAAAATGAGTCTGTTCAATACTAAGTACAGGCATGCCACATTAGCTGAATAAAGTTCCCACTGTGTTAGCAGGACCCTTCTCTTGACCTGGGTGTCACTGTTGCAGCCACACATTAGTGCGGTGTAGACAGTTGCTGCCTTCTTTCTGTACGTACCAACCATAGCTCTGGATAAAAGGCTTTGGAGAAGACCCTTGGCTCAGGGGAAAAAAAGGTGTTAGCTGACTACTGTTAAGAAGGTAAAGCCAGACATGGTGGTACATGTACTATGAGCACTTGAGGGCAGACAGGTGGATGGATCTTTGTGAGCTTGAGGCCGGCCTCTTCTGCATAGCAAGTTCTGAGACAGCCAGGGCTACATAGTGAGACCCTGTTTGAAAAGGAAGTAAGAACCAGTTTCCTCAGCTATAGCATGAGGACATAATGGGACTGGTTTGTTCTTTAAATTGGAAACAAAAGACCAATAGCAAAAACTAGAGCCAAGGTGTTGTGGCACTCACCTTTAATCCTACCTCGTGAGAGACAGAGGCAGGAGAACTTCTGTGAATTTAAAGCCAGCCTTGCTGGTCTATAGAGCTAGTTCCAGGATAGCCACAGCATGTACGAAACAAACAAACAAACAAACAAACACAGTTTAATTTGGGGTGCTTCTCTCTCTTTTTTTTTTTTTTTTTTTTTTTTGGTTTTTGGTTTTTGGTTTTTCGAGACAGGGTTTCTCTGTGTAGCTTTGCACCTTTCCTGGAACTCACTTGGTAGCCCAGGCCAGCCTCGAACTCACAGAGATCCGCCTGGCTCTGCCTCCCGAGTGCTGGGATTAAAGGCGTGCGCCACCACCACCACCCGGCTGGGGTGCTTCTCTTAAAGGAATACTGACTTGTTTGTTTTAGTTTACTTTACTCCCCCTCATTCATCCTTAGAAGCTGAAGAGGCTTAGGAAGGGAGAACTCGTCTGGGTAGAGTAAGGACTCCAGTCTCAACCCTTCTAGTCACTGCCTGCCAGCACCTGCCTCCCAAGTGCTGAATTAAAGGTGTTCACCATTGTGCCTGGCCTTATTAATTTCTTTCCTATTTTTCAGACTTTGAGACATAGTTCCATCTGTAGCCCAAGCTGGCCTTGAACTTCTGATCTTCCTACCTCTGTCTCCTGAGTGCAGCCTGGTCTTGCCAATTACTGTTTGCCTCTAAAGACATAAAAAGCATCATGATTCTGAAAAAAGGATTTGAAATTTCAAAATATTCTAAAAATAAACTCCTTTTTCAAATTCAATTTCCTTGTAAATTTGGATCAGGATTGGGGAATCTGTTATCATTTTCTCTCAGGTGAGAGAAGCATGGTCCGGTAAGCCTGTAATTCCTAAACTATATCAGAGTACTGGCTGATGAAACAGACGATGCCCAGAAAGCTATTTCTAGCTCTGTTGCCAAAAGTACTTTGAGCTCTCTTACCCTAGGAGAGGAACCAAAAGGTTTTGTGCAGATTAGTTCCTTGTAAGAACAAAAGTCCCTTTGGGGCTTTACTAATTCCTTCACCTCCCCTGGTGCACATGTTCATTCCTTTGCCCTCATTTTAGGACTTTGCTCTAAGGCAGTTTTCCAGGGAAAGAGAGATCCTCTAGCCCCTGCTGACCCCACAGTATGCAGCACTGTGCCTGATTAACTGGGCAAGGTCAGACTTGCCTTTTACAGTCCAACCTCCAATCCCCACCCAGATAGACCCTCTGCTAAGAAATCCCAGAAATGCTCTAATGCTAGGCCTAAGTAGATCAGAGCACCAGGTTCACAGCAGTTCTGAGCTTTTGCAGCTTTCTCCCTAGAACTGATGGCAGTGCTGACTTCACTGAGAATGTAGATGCTCTGTGGATCATGTTTTATGTCCTCCACCCTCCCCAAACTGCAAGGATTAGGAAGCCTATCCTCTGTTACAAAAACCAAGAAAGAAATACTTCAAACCATCTAGCGAATGATTAGCAAATATGAAGACTAAAAAGATCTCCACTAAGGCAGTGAATTCAGTAGCAGTAACTGCCTGTTGGCCACAATCAAGTGTGGCCTTTTACCTTCTAGTGCGTGCGTGGTTCTCAACCTATGGATTGTGACCCTTTTGGGGGTCTCCTAAGACCTTCGGAAAATCCAGATATTGACATTACAATTCACAACAGTAGCAAAATTACAGTTACAAAGTAGCAACGAAATAATTTTATGGTTGGGGGGTCACCAAAACATGAGGAACTGGAACTGGCATTAGGAAGGTTGAGAACACTGCTGTGGTGTGTATTCAGTGTACCAAAAGAGGCTATTTCTTTGCTGCTTTGGAATCTGAAACACCAAGAACTCCTTCTTACAGAGGTTAGTTAGTCAAGGAGGGTAACACACTGGATTGGCAGTGTCTGAATGGGTCTGCAAGAATAGTTCTGCCTCATCAGAGCCAGTCCTGAGAAACACAGCTCTGTTATGTCAGACAAATTCCTTCTGTATGGTTCTTAATTACTTTCCCATGAGTTCCTTGTTTTTTAGGTCTTGTCGATGCAGTTATTGTACTACAAAGCAAATTACTTCAGGCATCTAAACAGCAGGCAGAGGGGTGGTTATGAGGCTAGAAACCCATGGGTTAATGACTGGCCTGCTTAAGAACTTTAACCTGTGCCTTTCGTGGGGCAACTTCCCTCTCTTTGCATATTCAAGTATTATACCTCTCTGTGTTCAAAAGGAAAAGCTAGCACTAGATTCCAAATGAGTGCTACCCAGAGAGAATGCCTTTTGCCGCTCTCTCAACTTGCCCTCTCAGAACCGTGGAGAGCACCTTGCACAGATGATGATGAATGGTACAACTCCATGTTTCATTAAGGAGCTTCCTAGAGGTGTTAATTTGTGTAGCTCTAATGACTAGTGGGGCCCCAGTGGTTTGGAATTTTGGAGGAAGCTAATCTTTTCCCTGATGGATTTTTTATTTGTGTTCCAGCTGCTTCGTATACAGATAGCTCTGATGATGAGACATCCCCTCGGGACAAGCAGCAAAAGAACTCTAAGGGAAGTAGTGACTTCTGTGTCAAGAACATCAAACAGGCGGAGTTTGGACGCAGAGAAATTGAAATTGCTGAACAAGGTAAAGAAGTAAATGACCTGCCTGTGTCATTTTGTTGTGTTAATACGTCCTGGGTCAGCAGGCTTGTCAAATTTCAGTGTAACACTAAACCATATTTTGTGTTTATTAATTTATCTGAGACAAGGCCTCAACTCTGTAGCCTAGGCTGACCTTGAAGTTGAGGCAGCTCCCTGCCTTCACCCTCCCAAGTGCTGGGATTTATAGGTATGAGTCGGTATGCCCACCTCCTGAAGAACATTTAAAAGAATCTGAGCTGAGGAAACACTGTGGGGCGGGAGGAAACTCTAGAAGAAACCCCTGGATAAGAAGACTTGGCAGTTAGAGACTAAAACTGGAGAACATTTGTCTCTGAAAGCCTCTCAGAGAACATTCAGGAACCACATCTAACAGAAGCTGACCAAGGGAATGATCTTAACTTAAATGAGCAATTTTTCTGTTTTTTTTTCTTATCTCTCATTCGCTGTTTCATAATCTGTTTGTATCCGGCTTTTTCAGAGATGCCTGCCCTGATGGCCTTACGGAAGAGAGCCCAAGGAGAAAAGCCTTTGGCTGGAGCCAAAATTGTGGGTTGTACGCACATCACTGCTCAGACCGCTGTGAGTTCTCCTCCTAATAACAGTTCATAGTCGTACCAGCCACTGAATGCTTGCAACCTGCCAGCACCAGGCTGACCGTATCATTTCATTAATCCACGTGGTGCTGTGGAGGCAGATATTCCTTCTTCCATTTTATAAACAAGGAAGCTGAGGCCTGGTGTTCTTGAGTAGTTTGCCCAGGGTTGTACGGCTTCGGAGCCCAGGCTGCAGCTTGACCGTGAGGATGCCAGGTGAGCGAGTGAATGCTTTCACCACTGTACTGCACTTCTCCCCTGCTGCCCCTCCGGGGTTCTCTCTCGGCAGTTTTCTAGTGTAGTGACTGTCCTGTACTTGAGGGCTACAGGTCCCTGGCTCTGCCCACTAACAACAATAGCACTCCCCACAATTGTGACAAACTCTTATCTCTTCTTTTGAAGTGTAGCTGAAGTTGGTCTTGAACTCATGATCCTCTTATCTCAACCTCCCAGATGCTGGAATTATGGGTTCATACCACCATGTAAAAGGCTGGCTAGTGTGCATGTGCTCTCTTCATCTCTTTGTTCTCTCTCTCTCTCTCCCTCCCTCCCTCCCTCCCTCTCTCTCTCCCTGCCCCCCTCTGTCTCTGTGTGTGCGCGCGCGTGCGTGCGCGCTCGTGCGTGCGTGCGTGTCTGCAGCTGAAAGTTTTCCTGTGGTCCCACCTGGCCCACAATTAGGACAAATCTCTCTCAACTGCCGGTCCCGCAGCCACTTGGACCCAAATAAACACACACAGGCTAATATTATTTTTTAAACTATAGCCATGGCAGATTTCTTGTTATCTAGTTTTTTTTTTTTTTTTTTTTTGGGGGGGGGTTGGTTTGAGACAGGGTTTCTCTGTGTAGTTTTGGTGCCTGTCCTGGATCTCACTCTATAGACCAGGCTGGCCTCTAACTCACAGGCTCTGCCTCCTGAGTGCTGGGATTAAAGGTGTGCACCACCACCACCCAGCTAGCTCTTTTTTATTTATTTTTTTATTTTTTGCTGAATGTCATTTATTGAAGGTCTTAAATACAGGCTTACAGCACAGTGGGAGAACCCCAGAGGGCAGAAGTTCGCTACCGATGTTTTACAATCTTGAATCTAAGCTGTTAATGCCCATTATGCAGGATACACAGACAAGGAACTTCCCTTAAGCATTCAGGAGGGTGAAACCTGGGAGGGAATTAGCATAGGGAGGATATCAAGGTCAAGGTCAGCAAGCGAGGCAACAGTCACCCAAAATGGGGGCCAGCACCCTACAGGTCCCCCTTTTACTAGAAAATGAGCTTCTGACTTAGGTTGCGTGGGACACCAGCAGGTCACCTTACCCATTATGGAGACGCCTGCCCAGGCCACACAGATGCTCTGTCTTAGGTTGGTGAGCGCCCCCCCCCAGGCATTACCCGACTCTGAACACTCATTATCATACAGGCTCAATCGTGTGTGACCTGCAAAGTTAACTGCTGTCAAAGATCTCAAAGTGGCACTGGGCTTGTAATCTGTGTGTTCGACACAGAAAAGACCAACAGAGGTCCTATCCCACCCATAGCCAGTAGGCTAAAGGCAACTGAGCCATTCCCTTCCTTAACGAGTCTTACTGCAAATTGGAGTCCTTGTAAGATGGTATCCCAAAAGCAAATGGATCTTGAGTTTATAAATTTATAACTTTCAAAGCCAATTGAATTGTATATAACTATTGAATTAAATTTATCATGCCCAATAAAATGAAAAATTAACTAACTGTGGTAGCTACTTTTGCTGCCAGGGTCTCCACTGTGCTAGCTGTAGTAACTAATTATGAAATGGAATCCCAGAAACCCCAGCTAGTTCTTATATCTTAAATTAACCCATTTCTATAAAGCTATACTTTGTCACATGGCTCATGGCTTACCAGTACCTTTACATTTTGCTTCTTCTGGCCACAGCTAGCAACATCTCCTCTGCTCTGTCTTCTTCCTCTCTCTCTAGTTAGAATGTCCCACATAGGGCTGGAGAGATGGCTCAGAGGTTAAGAGCACTGACTGTTCTTCCAGAGGTCCTGAGTTCAATTCCCAGCAACCACATGGTGGCTCACAACCATTTGTAATGAAATCTGGTGCCCCCTCTATATACCTAATAAATAAGTAAATAAATATATAAACACCCTCTTCTATATACATAATAAATAAATAAAAACAACAAAACTACATGAAGAAACCCTGTCTTGAAAAAAAAATTAAAAAAAAAAAAAGAATGTCCCACCTAACCTTATTCTGCCTCACCATTGGTCAAACAGCTTTATTTATCAACCAATGAAAGCAACACATTTCCACAGCATACAGAATGATGTCACCCGTCATGCACCTGCTGTGTAGCAGATGAAGTTGGTATTAGTCAAACACCTAATCTTCCTGCCTCTCCTTCCTGAGTGCTGGGATTTCAGACATGTGCACAGTTAGTTACTTTGTTTGTTTGTTTTTTCAGTGGTGGAGATTGAACCCAGGGCCTTATTACAGACTAGACTGGTATTCCTATCACTGAGGTATATTGCCAGTACCTCAGTCACCTTTAGAGATTGTCTCTCCTTCAGCTTACTCTTAACGTGGTCACCTTGCTAATGAAGGGCAGACAGCAGCTCCTTAGGAACAGGTAGCAGCTGCATTCCTCTGAGACTTTGCTGAGTTACATGTTCTCTGAGGAAAAGGATACCCTGAATTCCTAAAATTAATACAGTAAATTAAAAAGTAATTTCTTTTTGGAGCTACAGATGAATGAATTGAGGCAGAAACATGTTGAAACCTTTCCTGGGCCTCTCCTATTGGCATTCAGGTGGTAACTTACAATAGGATGTGCTTCTCTACCTACAGCCTCATGCTGCTAAGTTAGAGCGAGTTTGTTTTCACCCCAGCCTGACTGAACATCACTACCCTGTGGGCCTCCCTCTTTATTTTTCCTAGATGAATTAATCATTATTGGTTTACCAAGTTTAGTATAAGTTTATTATTGCCACCTACAAAAATAATATTTTTCTTCATGTTTTTAATCTCTATAATTTTTCCAATTATATGTTCATATTAATTTTATAATATTCAAACATGACCTCTATATAATAAATAAACATATAAAAACTTGGGGCTAGAGATGCAGCTTAATTGTATGGACATGGTGATGCATCCCTGTAATCCCAGCTCTAGGGAGAGTGAGGTAAGAAGACCAGAAGTTCAGGGTCATCCTCCACTACATAGTGACCTAGCTTGTGACCAGTCTGAGTTACTGGATTATATGAGACCCTACCCCTCCCAAAAGAAAGAAGGAGGGAAGGAAGGAGTTTGGGAAAGTCTTCTATACTCCCTCTAGTATGTAGTTAATCATTTCTTTATTCAGGTATGTCTCCATAGTTCTTCTAACTTAATTTCATTGATGCTGCTTCTAAATGATAATTAAAGTCAAGTCAAGGGTCTGGAGAGAGATGGCTTAGCGGTTAAGAGCACTGCTTGTTATTCCAGAGGTCCTGAGTTCAATTCCCAGCAACCATATGGTGGCTCACAACCGTCTATAATGAGATCTGTTGCCCTCTTCTGGTCTGCAGGTGTACATGCAGACAGAGCACTGTATACATAATAAACAAATAAACAAATAAAACTATACACATAAAATAATATTTTTTTTTTAAAAAAGAGTGCTTGCTACTCTTACAGAAGACCAGAGTTTGCTTTTCAACCCCTGTGTTGGAGAACTCACAATGGCCTGTAACTCCAGTTCCAGGATATCCAACACCCTCTTCAGGCTTGGCAGCAAGTGCCTTTACTCTCTGAGGCATCTTGCTGCTGGCCTCTTGCTTTTAATTTTTTTCATTTATTTATTTAAAATTATTTTTTCATTTTACATACCAATCCTAGTTCCCCCTCCTTCCCTTTTTTTCTCCCCCCCCCACTCCTTATAGAGGGTAAAGCCTCCCTTGGGGAGTCAACAGAGTCTGGCATACTAAGCTGAAGCAGGACCAAGCCCCTCCCCCCTGTGTCTAGGCTGAGCAAGGTGTCCTAGGTATCCCTAGGGAATGTGTTCCAAAAAGCCAGTTCATGCACCTGGGATAAGGCCTGGTCCCACTGCTAGGGGCTCCCCAAACAGATCTAGCCACATAACTGTCACCCACATTCAGAGGGCCTAGTCCAGTCCTTGTTTTTAATTTTTTAGATGGTCTCACTATGTATGTAACCCAAATTAGCCTGGAATTCTCTATTTAGCCCAGGCTATCCTCAGACTAGTCACCTTCCTGCCCCTGAGTGCTAGGATAGGAAGTGTACCACAACACACTTGAGAATTTTTGAATGTCATTTCTTATTTTCCGTCATAGTCATAGTTGTGCCAGATTTCCTTGACATGCCTTCAGCATTTCTTCCATGCCCAGCCCATTGTTTTCTGTTCTTATTGAAAATAATTGATTATAACTCATTAAATATTTTGATGCTTATTTTATCCTCAGTTTAGCCAAAGTAAGTCCCAAATGTGACTTCTGTGGCTTAATTTTTTAATTTTAAAAAATTTGTCTGCGTGTGTATGTATGTATGATGTGCTTGTGTCTATGTATGTGTGCACATAAGTGTGTGTGTGTACACATGTGTGCTGGAGGTCAACCTCAGATGTCTTCCTCAATCACATTTCACCTTATTTTTTGAGGTAGAACCTGGAGCTCACTGACTGGGCTAGACTCGCTGGCTATGCAGCCAGCAAGCCTCAGGGTCCCTCCTCTCCCCACCTCCCAGTGCTGGAATAAGGCACACACCATTGGGGCACACTGCTCTGTGCCAGTTTTTTACGTGTGTGCTGGGCATCCATACTCTAGTCCTCCCTACATTTCACCTCATGAGACGTGTGTGTGTGTGTGTGTGTGTGTGTGTGTGTGTGAGTGTGTACACTTGTGCACGTGTGTGTGGAAGCCAGAGAATGTCAGGCATCATTTTCCTTAGGAGCCATCTACCTTGTATTTAGAAACAGGGTCTAGCCTGGTGCTTTCCAAGTAGGCAAGGTTAGCTGGTCAACAAGCTTCAGGGATCTTCTGTCTTCAGCTTTTTTGTTTGTTTTGTTTTACACGAAGGTTCTGGAGATCAAACTCAGGTCCTCAAGCTTGCAAAGCAAGCACTTTACTAAGTTATCTCTCAGCCTCTCTTTGCTCTGGCCCTTCCCTTTCATTCCTTACTTCTGGTACATGATGATCCACTCTTACCTTGTATGTTCCATAGCCTTGGAATCAGTCGTTTTTCAAAGGAACTCACGAGGCTGCTTTCAGTGGATCTTGGCACTAGTCAGAGACTGTTCCTGGATCTTCTTTCATTAATTTTGGAACAAGATTGTCTGTTAACTCTAAGTGGATTTCTTTTGTCCTGTTCTCACCATCTTTACTTTTGGGAAGTTCAGTGACCTGAGTCAGGTCATTTGATAACATCCCATTCTTCTTGGATGGTCGGTTCTGGTTTTTTTTTTGTTGTTTTGTTTTGCTTTGCTTTGTTTTCTCTGCTCTCCGTTTCTCTTTATATTTTAGTTTGTAATTTCTGTTCTGCTGTCTTTAAGTTGGCTGATATGTCCTTGAAAGTGCCCAGCCTGGAAAGACTGTTGTAGGAATTCTCAGTACCTTATATGGTTTTGTTTCTGGCATTTGTATTTGACTTGTTTTTATAGTTTCCATCTCTATCTGCTAAAATTCCCTGTTTGTGAATGCTGTGTATCTTTTTTTTATTAGCATAAACAGTTGTTATGTTATGTTTCTGTTTAATCATAGTTTATATTTATTTTGCTTTTTGAGACATTCTCACTTAAACCAAGCTACCCTTGAATGTACCGTATAGCTACGGATGACCTTGAAATTCTAGTTCTCCTGCCTCTTCTCTTGAATGCTGGGATGTGGACATGTGCCACCACACATGATTTCTATAGTGCTGAGAATCAAATCCAGCACTTCAGGCACACTAGGCAAACACACTACAGACCTTTGTTTTCACATCTTATAATCTTTGAGTGATGACTTTGGTTTCCACTGGAGTTGTGAAGTGCTCAGGATTTCAACTGTTTTGCGCACTATAGGCTTCACATTTCTTCAGCAGTGGGCTGAAGACTGTAGGTTACTTAGGCTGATTATAGAGTACTAAAGGGCTTTCCCTAGGTTTTCAGCTGCTTGAACACCAGTGTGCCACAGAGGGACTCTCCTCAGGGGCCTGCCCTAGACTGCTACCTTGTGTTGGGGTAGCCTTCTTGGTGAGGGCAAGTGAGAGTCTTGAATCTTGTGATCCAGCCAGTATTAGGCAGGCCTCTGTGAGGGCGAGGCTTTCCTAGTGTCCCTGTTGCTTTCTGGAGCAGCCAAGTCTTTCTTCTTTTCATTGGTAGGTCTGGAAGAAGATTTTTTTTGTCTTTTGTGGAGAAAGAGAGAAGTAATAGATCTGTAGATTATAAATAGAGTATAATCTATATCCACCCTGGGCTTGGGATGATCTGTGTGGCCTTCCCAGTTTTGCTTATGTCTCCCCCATGAGCAGGGGTCTCTGCATGGCTCTCGTGGCAGGCATGGTTTCTAAACTTATCTTTCTTAAGGCTTGTTTTCCATGAGAGACTAGTGTAGTGCAATCCAACCCCTGACTCTAGTTCTTGTGAGTACTAGGCAGGTATTCTTGGAAAGGAGCTTGCCTGTGAGTATGAAATCTTGTGTCTAGTTGGAGCAACACAAAATTCCAAATTATACACTTTCCTAAATTAACCTTTAATTAGAATTTTAGCTAATTTTTCTTACCCTTACATATGCAGCTACCTTTTCTCCCCATGCTTTGCCAAAAAATGAAACAAACCCAGTCCATATCCAGATTGACCTCAGACTTTCAAGGATGACCTTGAATGTCTGCCTCTTACCCAGTTCTGAGATTCCAGCCCTGTGCCACTATGCTTGGTTTGGTGAATTGCTAGGAATCCAATCCAGGGCTTCCTGCAAACACCCTACCAACTAAGCCACATCCTCAGCCCTACCTGGAACTCTCTTGCTTCCTGTATCCTAAACAGAAGTAGAACTGTATGTCTGTGTTTTGATAAAAAATACTTTTTCTCTGAAATTCTTAATTAAATCTTACTGGGGAAAGTGTAGACTTTTACTGCAGCCGACTCCTCTGCCCTGGGTTGAAAATACTGAAGAAATCCTATAAAGCACAACTTGAAAACCATTGGCCTGGCTTAGTCTTGATGTATTGTATCATCAAAGACATAAACGTAGCCAAGAGTGGTGACGCTGGCTACTCTTGAGAAGTGGAAGTGGGGGAACTGCCTGGTTACATGAGACCCTGTCTCAAGACAAAACTCAGTCTCCAGCCGTTGTTTGTTACAGGCTTGTTTATCTCCACGTTCTGTAACACAGGTGCTTATGGAAACTCTGGGTGCTCTGGGAGCACAATGCCGGTGGGCCGCCTGCAACATCTACTCCACGCTCAATGAAGTGGCCGCCGCTCTAGCAGAAAGTGGTAAGAGCTGATTTTTGTCTGTCTTTGGCTAAGATAAGTTTCAAGAAGTTCCACTGTTTCAGTGTAAATCTTTAAGAAAGGTTGACAGGATCCTGCTATTGATGCATTTATTTTCTTCAGGGGCTCCTTTTGTCAATCATGATCTAGTTAACTCTGTTGTTTTATAGTTGGCAAATAGCTACCTACGTCTAGTGCTCTGGTTATCACACTTCTGTTTGATTCACTAATAGGCCACCAGTGAACACTGCTCACACTCAAGATAGTATGTAATAGTGCCCTAATATAGGTTTCTCTGCCCATGCAATAAGCCAGATCCAGCCAAATTGAAAAAGTAAAAGAGCAGGTTTATTTGAGCAAAGCAACTCCTGGGTGAGTTCTCCAGCCCCAGAGATTCAGGCAGAAGTCACAGGCCTGAGCTAAAGCAGGGAGCTTATATAGGCCACAGGTGAGGGTGATGACGTGTCCCCCTCCAGCTGGGTTTGTGTCCAAGTATAGTCAAAGCTGGAATGTTTGGGCAGGGACTTGGGCTGCTGGCAAATTCCGGGGAGGATCTGCCTTAGCCTCCAAGAATGCTGAACTGGGCTTTTTGGTGCCTTCCCTTTGCTCAGAGGTTCTCTGAGAGGGCGAGGTTTGGAGAAAGACAGTAATGGGGCTTTCTGGATCAAGCAGGAGTGAGCTGGAGATTCCAACCAAACAGTATGTAATGCTCGAGCCGTAGTTTGTGGCCATGCAGGTTTTCTAGCACATGGCTCACCCTGATTTAATGTTCAGCATGTCTGCTTCAGCAGTAAAGAAGCTGAGACAGGCAGATCATGAGTTTGAGGACTTGGCCTGGCAGGTTAATTGATCACAATATCCACTAATGCCTGAAGGACAGAAATAGAGATATTTAGATTCTGTCAGCTTTCTGTCTTCCCTATGTGTAGCAATACACATAGAGCTGGGTACCAAAACGGCTTCTGAGCTCTTGGGAGACTCCAAGAAAGTCCTACAGAATATACTTATCTCTCCTTTTGCTAACACTCTTGGCATTTCATTAGTTCTTTCATTTATTTATAAAACTGTACTGCTTGTATATAATAGAAAATTATATAAATATTAAATGTATATACAGTGAATTGTACATAGACATTCATTTTTTTCTTTTTTTTTTGGCAAATGATTATTGGTTCTAATCTTGAAAATTATTAAGGATGAGCCTTAATAATCTTCTTCCCAGGGACCCAGAAGAGAAGCTACGAATGGCGAGAATTATTTTCGGGAAAAGAATCTAAGTACACCAAGCTCTTAGTCCGTCTACTCTATTCCTCTGGGATAAAATCCTATCTACACAGCTTCAGTTCTGTTCTCGTGCCTGATTTCTCTCTACCTTTGTCTGCTGTCCCCTCTAAGTTATATCTTAAGTTTCTCATCTTAGTTCTGCCCATCTTGGTCTTTCTCATCTCATTCTTCCCTATCTGGCTCTTCCTCGTCTCCCATCTCATTCTTCTAGTTTTTCATCTAGTTCCCCAGTCAAAATCCTCTCCAGTCTAAATCCTCAAAAATCCTTCCAAGTCTCTGAGGTTTACAGCTATATACTCATGCAATAGCAATGCTCTAGCCAAAGCAAGATCACCCGGCTTGAATTTTTATTTTTTATTTTTTTGTTTTTTTTTTTCGAGATAGGGTTTCTCTGTGTAGTTTTGGTGTCTGTCCTGGATCTCACTCTGTAGACCAGGCTGGCCTCGAACTCACAGAGATCCGCCTGGCTCTGCCTCCCGAGTGCTGGGATTAAAGGTGTGTGCCACCACTGCCCGGCCCTGCCACGCTTGAATTCTTACAAGGTCATAAAGGCAGGTAAGAATTTTCCTCAGACAGTGGCTGTCAGGCTTTCTTTTACAACCCAAAAAGGGAGTGGTAAAGGAGGAGGTCAACTTGAGAACTAATGATCGGTTAGTATATCAAAAAGGGAATTTATGTGCTTAGTCTACATTCCTAGAAGTGGTTAGGTAAGAAGTTAGGAGTCTATAATCTTAGTAAGGCTGGATCTTAGCTTAAATTGCACAAGAAGTAAAGCTATCCACTTGATTTAGGAGGCAGGCATTGTTTCCATAACCTTACTTCAGGAGATCGTTTGGCCTTGGACACTTGATAGGTATTTTAGATAAATACACTGTTAGGAGTTTTTGGAAACACACATAGCACACAAGAAAATCATTGTAGGAATCGGCTAATATATATACAAAAGCTAAAATATCACCAAGACTTCTTAAGCCATGGCTTGACCTTCGAAAAGGTCCTTGACCTTTCCAAGTAGTAGCTTTTGTGATAGTAGCTGGATTCCATCACATTTTCCTGTGGCTTGCAGCACTCCTATTTAATAAGTAATGAGAAATACCTTTGCTCTCAGAATGTTATTTGTGGTAAAGAAGGTAGCATACTTACATAAATGATAATAAAAAAGACTCGTTTGACAAAATGCCTCAACTGCTTATAAACGCATATTCAAGACCAGGCATGACATATTCCTATCATCCCAGATATTAGGAAGGTTGGGGCCAAAAGATCATAGTTCAGAACCTGCCTGGGAAACTTAGTAAAATCTTGTCTCAAAATAAAAAGGTTAGGGATCATGGCTCACATCTGTAATCCAGCCCTCAGAAGGCTGAGGCATGAGAATGACCACGAGTTTGAGGCTGGCCTGAACTCCATGGTGAGATGTTGTCTCAAAACTACCTAAGTGAATAAAAATAAATGAATGAATAACTAAAGCTAGGGATGAAGTTCAATGGTAAGAGCACTTGTTTAGTGTACTCTGTGATTCCCAGCTTCATTCCCCAACGCTGCAAAAATAAATAAATCTATGTTCAGTGATACAGAAATACATAAAAGATGGCTTTTAAAAAATATAAAAGTTCGCATTCATTTGGTTCTCACCCAGCTAAGTTAAGCAGCTTGCGTAATGGACATTCTACTTCATGAGGCTATGGTGTGGAACAAGCACTTTAGTAGATAAAGTGTGAGAGTTTCCAGTGAGCATGTGGAATAACTAAGAAAAACAACAAGTGGATTTGGGAGATGAAGAGACGGACAGCTTGACTCTGGATCAAGTGCTGATTTCTGGTTTCTTCTTTTTCCCCTGGTAGTCCTATTTTTAGCAGCTCTTCATTACTGCTTGTCCCTTTTTGAGCCAAGAAGAACAGAATAGCCACTACAGGAAAAGGAATGGATAAGGGGACTTGAGGGCAGTATTAACCAGTGAAGGAAGTTAATCCTAAGAATTTAGCAAAATGAGAAAGTGAGGAATTTGTGGAAATTGGCACTTTCTTGGTAAAATTTGGGGATTGGCCCTTTTATAGCCTTTAATGGCTTCTCTTTGTTCCTTTTATTATTTTTAGGATTTCCTGTCTTTGCCTGGAAAGGAGAGTCAGAAGACGACTTTTGGTGGTGCATTGACAGATGTGTGAATGTGGAGGGCTGGCAGCCAAACATGGTAGGTCAGATTTCTGTCAATGCTGCTCCTAAGGGCAGGGTGGTGGTGGAAAAGACTGACTTGGGTAGGGGGTTCCCATAAGAAGGAAGGAAAGAAAATGGACCCATTTCTGTCCGATGTACCTGGGTTTCCAGCAAAATTCAGTGGATCTGCTTAGGATACCTGTAGTACTAAACTTCTTATAACTGCAGAGTCTTGATTAGCTCAGTGTGGTGGTGCACATCTGTAATCCCAACATTCAAGAAGCTGAGACAGGCAGATCATGAGTTTGAGGCCAGCCTGGAAGCATTGACATCTATAAGTAACATGAAAATGCTACTCAGGATTCACACATGACTGACAAAATGCAGAAGTAATGCATTTCTGTCCCCTACTGCTGTTCACGGTTGCTCCAGTAACAGTCACCGTAAACACCAGCAAACAAATACATGGGAAGGCACAGACGCCTTGGGGCTCCTGAGGAGGCACTTAGCGTTCCTGGGAGTCGACACACTGAGTTTTTAATATGCTTGGAGCACTTCCAAGTACAAATTTCTTCTCTTTATTTTGTAAAAGATGACCAGGAAGTTTAGGGGTTTTCCTTTCTACTTCATTTTTTGTTTCATTGTTTAAAAGATCCAGTCTGAAAGGCTGTGGATGTAGCTCGGTGGTAGAGCTTTTGCCTGACATGCACAAAGCCCTAGGTTTAGTCCCCAGCTCTGAAGAAAAAAAGAAAAGAAAAAAAATTAAATGTAGGGCTGGGGTATAGCGCCCTGGTTTAACATGCTTGAAGCGCTGGATTTACACTGTTTAAACACACACACACACACACACACACACACACACACACACAAATTCTTGAAGACTGAAAACACAACATTCATAGAGAAAGAAAAAGGCATAAAAATATGATAATTTCCTGCTTTACCAACATTTCTGCATTATTAAGAAATTAGAGAATCAGCTTTAAAAAAGAAAAAAGGAAAAAAAGGAGAGAGAGAGAGAGAGAGAGAGAGAGAGAGAGAGAGAGAGAGAGAGAGAGGATCCCTTGCTGCTGACGGCTGAAAACTAGGTGCCCCTCCAAGAAGCAGCTTCCGCTGAAGCCTGTGGTCCAGGTCACACGGCACCAATGCTGGCTTGAGGAGGGGTGCTGGTGGCTCCAAGGTGAGCGGCTCATCCAGCAATTGTAGGTGACAAGGAGGGAGTCTGACTGACAGACGACAAGGAATATAGGGGCGGGGCCCTTGTCTCTCGGGAATAAAACTAATTTTGTAGTCATGAACACAGAGAGGCTATGGCTTTGTACCCAGAGAGCTTTTACAGTCTGTGGAGCCAACACAGCCACTAGGAAAGTTAGTAAAGACAGGTACAAGGATCAAAACAGTTGTCGTCTCAGAAAATAGAGCACATATCTTTCTTTGGCCAAGACCCAATGCTTTTCCTTACATTTCAGCCTCAGGAAAAGGAAGATTATCTGAGGTCAAGAACTTTCTGCAGTGGGACAGCACAGGGAATTTATAGGCTGCAGTCATTAAATAAATATGTAAAAAGCAACTCCTGCCTGTGCTGGATGCTTTGTTTAAAGGGGAAAGTAGGTGCTGGGATATAGCTCAGTTGGCAGAGTATTTGTCTGGCGTGTATGAAGCCCTGGATTTGATCCTCAGCACTGTGTAAGCCAGGTGCGGTGATGGGTGCCTACAATCCCAACAGGAGGGTCAGGCTGAGGAGATGGTTCCCTGGGTAAAGGCTTGCTGTCCAGCATGAGGGGCTGAGTTAGGAACCCAGCACCCACGTAAAAGCCAGGTATGGTAGGAGGCATTTGTTAGCATAGCCCCACTAGGTCTTGGTGATGAGCCAGTCTCGATACATAAACAAATATAAAGGGGAAAGTAAATGAGCATAATGGGACATAGTCCACAGAGTTGCCGATTCCTTGGGGTTTTGTCTATTCTTTCTTGTGGCTGGGGATCAGAGGCAGCAAGTGAAAACCTCACGGAATCCATGCATACAGAACAGCAGAGAGAAACTCTTTCTGGTTTCTTTTGTATGGGAAGAGTTGGGGTGAGATGTATGCTTACACGTACATGAATGTGTGTATACATGTTGTGGAGGCCAGAAGACAACCTCAGCTGTCATTGCAAGGAGCCTTCACCTTGTTTTTTGAGACAGGGTCTCCCACTGGGACCAGGGCTCCACAATTAGACGAGGCTGGTCCCATCCCTGCCTCCCCAGCACTGACTTTTCTGCACTGCCATGCTTGGCTTTTTATGTGGCTGCTGGGGTTAAACTCAGGTCCTCATGTTGGTAAGGCAAGCACTCATTAAATCATCTCCCCAGCCTTTTGGGGTAGGGGTGGGGGCAACACTGGGATTGAAACTGGGGCTCTCTCCCTTGACCTATGACCTTGGCCCCTCTTTGGGTTCCTTGGACGTTGGTTCTTAGGGGTTCTGTTTATAGTGTGTAGCCAGGCTAAGAGTTCCAATGAGAGTCCTGCCTTGGACCCTACCCTCCATCAAGAGTTGATAAAATAGATTAATAGTAGGAGCAGAAGCAAAAGATCAGATGATAGATGCGGGGTTGGGTGTTTTGTTTTCTCTGGGATTCAGTATGGCGCTTTTAATTCTTGTAGTGCTGATATCCCGCAAGTTTAAAAAGAATGCATGCCAGCAGAGGATGACTGAAGTCTGTGGAGACCTTCCAGGACAGGTGTCACAATTTAGAAAAGTCCTGAAGGGCTCAAGTGCCACTGCCTTGTGCCTGATTTATAATTCATAAATCTTCCCCTGCTGATGGAAGCTCTTGTGAGCACAGCATTGTATTTATCTTTAATCCCAACCTGAAATAGTGATGAGCTGTTCCGAAGCACGCTTGTACACCTACATGCTGCACGGTTCCCTGGTTATTTTTAATTTGGCTTATACAGAGTGCGAGGTTGAGCTAGGCAAAATCCCCAGTGCTGCCTGCTGCATTGGGTGGGAGAGTGCCTGTGCTTTGTGAGAAGTAAAGGATTAACAACTTCAGTTTTAAAAGCCATTGTTCTGAGAGAGAGACTAATTATCTGTCCTTTTATTTAAACTAGACCTTAGTTGAATTTATTTAAAGTGCTAGAATCAGCAGTTAGAAATGAGTTTTCTGAAGATCTGAAGTATATTCAAGAACTAGAGGTCTTAATGGCCTCGAGCTGATTATCCATAAGAAAATTCTCATGTTGCAATGTGGCTTCATAAAGTAGATATGTCATGTGGTAGGGACATCTGACTGAGAGAATTATAGTTGGCCTTTCTCCTCTACTCTTTTCTTTGAGTATAATGACTCTTTCATTTGTCAGATTATTATATTAACTCTGGTTTTAAGTTACTTTTCATAACTATATGGAAATTTTGAAATATCTGTACATTGGTAATTAGGAACTGGGATACAGGACTCTGAGAAGCCTTTAGCAAGATGAATGTCATTCCTGATGCTTCTGTTGCAGATACTGGATGATGGAGGAGATCTTACTCACTGGATTTATAAAAAGTATCCCAACATGTTTAAGAAAATCAAAGGCATAGTCGAGGAGAGTGTTACTGGAGTCCATAGGTAAGAGTGAACGGTCATCCTTAGCCTAGATGTAGACTTTATAATCACATACCTGCAGAACACACTATGGTAAACATTGGTGCTTTCTCTGAGGTAACATGTCTAAGCCTGGGCACTTATTTTAATTAACAGCACAAATTACAAACCTAAAATGGTAAACAGCCCGGATGGAGGAGCAAGCAGGGTCCTCATGTTTTCTTGTCATTGCAGTACAGTGGCTGCTTGCTCTGGCCAAGTTTAATTCATTCACTAAGTATTTACTGACTACTAAAATGAGCTACAGTAGACAAAACTTGTGCCCTTACAGAGCCCATGTCTCACAGACATCAAAGGCTTTGGGTCCCATCACAAAGGAGTAGTGATTCCTTGGATAAAATTGGGATCATTTCTGTCATTCATATTCACCCATAAAGAATTTGAAGTGTGAAATAAACTTTTAGGGAAATCAATTCAAAGCAGGCCACCATGACCATTTTAATGTTTCTAATCCTTTTGAATATATAAAAGTATAGCTTGGGGCTCAGAGTTAGGAGCACTGCTGCTCTTCCAAAAGACTCAGGTTCAATTCCCAGCACCCACATGGTAGCTCACAACGGTCTGTAATTCCAGTTCCAGGAGATTCAGCACCCTCACACAGACATACATGCAGGGAAAACACCAGTGCACATAAAATTAAAAAACAAACAGAAAAAAAACAATAGCTTGCAACATACCTTCAGATTCTTAGAAAGGGTGCTTCGCAGGCTGAACTCTGATTGTCAGGTTTGACAGGAACCTTTACCCGCTGAACCACCTCACTAGCCCAGGAGAAGCAAATACTTCTCCTTTTTATGGACTTTGTTTTTTGAACATATATATATATATATATATATATATATATATATATATATTGTGCAACTTATGATTTTATATATTATTGTTATGAACTTGAAACTACTGAAAAGTAGAAATTAATACCTAAAAGTAGTAGGATTATGCTGGATTTTAAAAATATTTAAAATCAGTTCTTTTAAAGCTATTTTTAAGATTTATTTTTATTTTTATTTATGTGTATGCATATGTGTTTGTGTGAATGTATGCTATGCTTGTGGGTGATCACAAAGGCCAGAAGAGGGTGTTAGGTTTAATAAATAAATAAATAAATAAATAAATAAATAAATAAATAAATTTCATGAAGCTGGAGTGACAAGTGGTTGTAAGCCACCTGATGGGATCCCATGTGAACCTTCTAGAGAAACAAGAAATGCACTCTCAACTCCCAGGTCACTTCTCCAGCTCCCAGATTACTTCTTTTATCATTAAAAGGGATATAAAATGTATATGCAGGTTGGAGAGACTGCTCAGCGGTTAAGAGCTCTCACTCCATTTGCAGAGGACTCAGCTTTGGTTTCCAACACCCACCTGGCAGCTTACAACATCCACAACTCAGTCCCAGAGGATCCAACACCCTCTTCTGGCCTCCACAGGCACCAGATACCATGTGTCACACATACATACATTCAAGTATAAACACTCATACACATAAAAGTAATCAATTTTTGGGCTGGAGAGATGGCTCAGAGGTTAAGAGCAGTGGCTGATCTTCCAGAGGTCTTGAGTTCAATTCCCAGCAACCACATGGTGGCTCACAACCATCTATAATGAGATCTGGTGGGAAGGTACACATGCAGGCAGAACACTGTATACATAATAAATAAATAAATCTTCTAAAAAAAAAAATCAATTTTTTTAAGTCTCAGTCTTGGATTGGGCATGGTGGTACACGACTTTGATACCAGTAGAGGCCAGTGGATCTCTATGAGTTCAAGGCTAGCTTAGTCTATATAGTGAGTTCCAGGCCAGCCAGAACTACACAGTGTCTTAGTCTTAAAAGACTAAAGAAGTCACAAAACAAAAGTCTTAGTCTTTAGAAAAATAAAATTAAAAAGATTTATATGCAATTAAAAGTTTTTCAGGGGGCTGGAGAGATAGCTCGGTGATTAAGAGCACTGATTGTTCTTCCAGGAGACCCAAGTTCAATTCCCAGCTCCCACATGGCAGCTCACAACTGTCTGTAATTCCAGTTCCAGGCAGTCTGACACCCATGTCAAAACACCAGTGCACATTAAAAATAAATAAATAATTAAACAAACAAATAAACTTGGAATTTAGTTGGATCAAAGATTTTCTCCACATGATTTTTTTGATTGTGAGCCTTATGTGTACAGCCTCTAGAAAGACATTGTCTGTTTCTCAGTATCTGTTTAGTAGGATGAAATTAGTCATGTCTTATGCTCTCATGCTCAGTCTATCGATATATTTCAGAGATCTGACGTAAAACCAACAGTAGATTGTAGTGTCTCATTGTTTTATGTTCTTCTTGACTTCTCCCATCCGCAGGCTGTACCAACTGTCCAAAGCTGGGAAGCTGTGTGTTCCAGCCATGAACGTCAATGACTCGGTCACTAAACAGAAATTTGATAACCTCTACTGTTGCCGTGAATCTATTCTTGATGGGTAATGTTTGTTATCGTTGAGATGATCTTGGGTTATTGAGTGAAGGTTCCAGCTTCTTTGGTTTTAGTTATTTCTGGAACTGTTTCATGTTTCACCACATCACACCCAGGACTTTATAACCCAGAGCTCTGTTGCCATTGCTATTACAAGAAAATCTCTTTCACGTAACAAATGAGACTGGGAGCTGGAGAGATGGCTCAGTGATTACAAGCCCTGGCTCCTCTTCCAGAGGACCTCTTTGATTCCCAGCACAACGTGCAGCTCACAAGTACCTAGAATTCCAGGCCCAGGGGATCTGGTGCTCTCCTCTGACTTCCACAGGTACCAGGCACACACCTTGTACACAAACATATATGCAGACAAAACATTCATACACATAAAAATAAATACAGTTTTTAGAAAGAACTGAGATTAGCTTCTGTTGGTAAACAGAGTTCATATTTTGTGATCCTTTCAGACTTTGTGTCATTAAAATGGCATACAAGTGATTTCGAAAGAGGTTTCAGGTGACCCTATTTCGGGTCATGGTTCCTGGAACATACCGTATAGTTCTTATGTTATTGCTGTCATACACTTTCTTGACTATCTAGAAACTTGTGGTAAGCAAAGAGCTAATCCCCAGAAGCATTTCTGGTTTCTCTACCCTGTGAGGATTGCAGGTCTGACAGTGCTCAGCTTCCGTCTCCACCCTTGTGTTCACATCCCTTCGCTGCTGCTAGGAGACCCCTGGTGCAGTCGGCATTCTGTTCGTGTAACTAATACTGGATGTAATCAACTGTTGAAAAGAAGAGGTTAATTTTGGCTCTGGGTTTTAGAGGGGTTAGTCTGTGGGCAGATGGCCATACTGGCTTTGGGGCATGCAGCGAGACAGCATGTGGTTAGTTAGGATCAGGTGATGAAGCAAAACTGGTCACATTCTGAGTAAGGAAGGAGCTGGGTTCCCTCTACCCCTCCATGAGCATGTTTCCAGTTTCTAGAAAACCTCCCACTAGACAACACCCCTGGCCTTTATCATGTGGACCTTTGGGAACACTGTAGATCCAAATCATAGCTCCCAAGGGATTTTCTAAGATGGCTTAGAATATGCCAAATATAGTGTTTTTATCACATGGGCCTCCGTTTAAATGCTGGGTCCAATATTTGTTTGTTACCTATAATCCCTTGCTTATCCTTTGCATAGTTCCTTCTCTGTAAAATGGTAACGTGAGTTAAATGAGACAAGACAGGTTGTTCAGTGTTGTTACCTTTCTCCTTTAATAAAAAGTAGGGCAGTATTTCACTGTGTAGACCAGCCGACCTGGAACTTGATACAGAGCCCAGTCCAGCCTCAGTATCCTCTGCTTCAGTCTTCCAAGGGAATACAGGTGTGTGCTACCAAACCCAGCACCTTGCTTGTCTTTCTAGAACTCTCTATAGTAAGTTTTAGGATTGAGTTACATCTTAAGAAAAGTTTTTGCTGGTTGGTTTTGTTGTTTTTGTTTAGTGGAATGTTCAATGCACATTGTAACTATTGTTACCCACTATATTACCATGGAGTCAGTAGTAAAAGATAGACTAAACATTTTAACAAATTCTTAGCCCAGTGGTCAGTCAGAGTGTCCACGTGTAAGGGTCACTGTGACAGATACCTCAGTTCTGACCAAATTGATAGTAACGTATATATTTCATTAAAATACTTATCTACCCACAACTATCTTTTAGACTTTTCAAGTACCAGATCTGTGAACCTAAAGTTGGCCTATACCAGGATCAGTAAAAGATGCATGAAGATAACTCTCCTAGTTCAGAAAAGTGGATAGACTCCCTCCCAGCCATAGTTTACTCCTTAGGTAAGAAAGATTCTTAAAGGTGGAAAGTACAAAGTGACAAAGAAAGAAGCAGTTGAGCAGGAGTTAAGGTTAGATTTCACAGCGACGACGACGACGACGACGACACAGGAAAGTGTCAGCTCTTCTGAATTTGCTAAGCGGCAAGAGCATGGGTACCTGCAGACGTGCAGAGCTGCAATTGGGTCAAGGGCAGTTGCTCCCTCAGTAGAGAGGAGAGCAAGAGAGATGAAAGGAGAGGTAAGCTGCTCCAGAGAGAAGTGCAGTGGGAGCTGGCACCGTGGCTGGCGCTCGTCTGTAACCCAGCACTCAGCGGCTGGGGAGGAGAGCTGAGTGTTAAGGCTGCTGGCTGTTATGTAACAATTTTGAGGTCAGGCTGTGCTGTATAAGATCCTACCTCACAAAGCTAGGAAGAAAAGGGTTGGGGAGAAGGCATGTGGGCTAAGAGAGCGTCCACATGAGGAAGGTGTTAATGTTTACTCTTCTATCGTTCTAGGATGGTTACTTGCAATATTGGTTTCTTTACATGTTGCTAGGACCGTGTCCCTGACAAGAGCAGCTTAGAGGAGGTTTATCCAGGTACAGTCAAATGACAGGGAGTCGTGGCCACAGAGGCTTGAGGCTGCGGGTCACACTGCATCCATAGTTAGCAAGGAGAGGAATGCCGATGCACCCTTATCTTTCTTATTTGGTCCAGGACCCCATCCGTGGAATGGTACTGCCTACGTTGAGGGTCTTCCCACATCAGTTAACAATCTAGAACCTCCCTCAGAGACATGTCCAGAGGTTTGGTGCAGTGACTCTAAATCCCATCAAGTTGCAGTCAAGATTCACTACCGCACACACTGCATCCTAAACAGCAGGGGAGGCCCTGCCGACCCCTCCTGGGTGGTGGTGACTGAGATTCCACTTGGAGGAAGAATGATTGCACAGTGGATTTTCAGATTATAGCTAGTGTTTCAGTTCTTCTGGGTTCTGAGACTAGAAGAGCCGAAGAGAACGTAAGAGATTGGCATGGCTCTTAAGTAGCTCCAGACAGCTTATGTTCCGCCCAGGCTTCCTTTAACGAAGTCTTTTCTGTCCTTCATCCTTGAGGAAGACCCTGCGGTCACAGGAAAATAACTGCCTAACTTGAATCCATCCATGTCTGTAGCCTGCTGTCATTTGCAGAGGAGCAGTGTGAATGAAGTTTCCACACCGCCACAGCTGTGTGCAGTTACAAAGAGAGGCTTCTTCCTACGGGAGGGACGAGGAAAAGCTTGAGAAAAGTGGTCAGAGGAAAGGCGGTCCGGAAATAGATCCTTTGATTGTCCTTGTTCTGCTAGCCATCTCAGGGCCGCTCTGCTAACCCAAGGCTTCTGAGTCTGGTGGTAGCCCACCAGACTGACCTCTTCAGTGAGAAAGAAGTATTGAATGAGCTTCGTCGAGGTACCTGCAGCTGCATCCGGGGAGTGGAGTTGCTAAGTCATTTTGTAATAGGAGTCTTGCTTTCCTTTGAGCATTTGTAGACCCTTTGCACCAGAAGGGCTAAGCAGATGGGTAAATAAGTAGGAAGTCTTACAAGTATTTGGAGGGGCTGTGTATCTCAAAATAGACTGAATTTTAGTTTAAACCCTTTTGTCCTGATCAAGATTCTCAGAGAATGTAAGCTCGTTGTACCCAAAGAAAAACCAGAACTCATTCCTAGATGTTCTTTCCAGTGGAGACGGCTAGGATCAGCTTCATAGAGAACCAGATTTAAAGGTAGAAGGTATCTGCTCCACGATCAGCCCCAGGAAGCTCACTGTCTGTAGTCAGCATCAGCAGGTTTTACTCACGGCTTCTGAATTATTGTCCATTATTTCCCTGTTGAATTGATGCAGAACCAGCTGGCCTTCTGATACTGCTAAACGCCTTCCTTATGCTATCTTTCTAAAACAGTAAGCTAGAATAATGTTTCTATTAAGCCAGAACTTTGTCACTTCCTAAATTAAAATTACTGTTGCCTTATGTGTATCTTTTCTTTTTTTCCCCATATCTATTCACAGTATAAAAGTGTCCATTGCTTTTGTGTTTACAAGCTCCTGTGTGATCTACATCTTTTTGCACTACTCCCAAAAAAGAGAGGAAGACTAGTGGGAGGGAAAACTCATGTATAGCTAGAACTGGTTAGATGGACAAATACATATTTTATTGCTTTCCTTCAAAAATGAAAAAAAAAAACACAAACATCAAATAGAAACAAAAGAACATTTCTTATTTAATGGTTGGACTTTGCTTTTGTTCCCCCAGACTTAAAAGGACAACAGATATGATGTTTGGTGGGAAGCAAGTGGTAGTCTGTGGCTATGGAGAGGTAAAGTTTACCCTTTTACTTATTGGATATTTAAAATGTATTTTGATGGAATATTCTAGAATTTTGCATACAGACATAAGTATAGTCATACCACTTTAGATGGGAGCACATGACTTTAGAAGTCCCTAGTTAAGTACCTTGCTTTTCCCTTTGTATTTTTTCTCGAGTTGATTTTCTGACTTGTTCTAGCACCATGGTTTGTGATGTTCTTTTAGCTTGTGTTTTGATTATAAATCGTGAATGTGGGTGTTCTCATGCATATGAATGTGCTAAGCAGGGGCCAGGGGTTGGTTTATGAACTACATTTATTTGTTTTTCTTGACTTCCCCCAAGCACGAATCTATTTAGCAAAATTACTTGGAGGGGAGGGAAGGAGGGTACCCTTCCTTTGCCAGAAGCTTTGAGAAGTGTGTTCTCTCTGACTTTATTGTGTGTGTTCTTTCCCTGTTCAGGTGGGAAAGGGGTGCTGTGCTGCTCTGAAAGCCATGGGTTCCATTGTGTATGTAACTGAGATCGACCCCATCTGTGCCCTGCAAGCCTGGTGAGTGTGCGAAGGGTACCTGCTCCTCCTTTACACTGCTGTCTAACATGACGCATCTTAGACCCCGATCCAGGGACCCGCCAAGAGAACCTAAGCTTCTGTCTTGTAAAGGTCAAGAGTTCTGCTCCGAGAGAAGCGAAGGTTTAGAATTCCTGTGGAAACAGTAATGGGATGCTTAGGTTTAATGAACAGATATCCCATTAATGTCTCTCTCCATATGTAACCCCTGCCCCTTTGAAAATAATGATGGAAAAAGAAAAGGCAGGCCAGGCGTGGTGGGCCATGCCTTTAACCCCAGCACTGGGGAGACGAGGCACTAGACCAGGTGCTTACTCTGCAATCCCAATGACCTAATTTAGTCTCCAACTTCACAGAGTTGTCCTCTGACCTCCCCACAGGTATACTTTGGCCTGTGTGCATGCTCACACATATATCATGCATGCATATATACATACACACCCCACACATACAGCAGTATATATATTTTTTAAGGTTCAGGCATATAATCTTAACATTCCAGAAGCTGAGGCAAATAGATTGTGAGTTCCAGGCCAGCTTTGGTTATAGAATAAGACCTTGTCCCACCAGCCTGGGCTACAGACTGACACCCTGCTGGGAGGAGAGATTGGGTGTAGCTTAGTGGTAGAGCATGTGCTCAGGTTGGACTTGGGTTCAGTCTTCGGCAGGGGAGGGGAGAGGAGGGGAATGCGATATGTGTCAGAGACCTTCTGATATAACACACTAAAAAGACTTCTGTGGTAACCTTCCCAAAATGTACTGTGAATCTAACGATGAGAAAATATCAGACAAATCCGAACTAAGGGTAGAATCTGCTCGCTCTGTGTGAAGAGTATGTGGGCAATTGTTTGTAGTGTTCTTACACTTCTTAAGGTTCAAATCCAAACCTTTAATCCCAGCATTTGGGAGACAGAGACAAGAAGATCTCTGATTTTAAGACCATAGTCAGACCTTGTCTAAAAAATAATAATAATCAAATAAATAAAATAAAAAATAGATAATCATCCTTACCTCAAAGTATTGTGAGAATTAAGTCAAATAATTATTATATACCATCATAAATAAGTAATATATAACAGGGCTCAGAGCTGCTGTCACAAAATGGAGCCTCACTAAGTGGTAACTGTTACTGAAGTTACCTCCATCTTCCACGGGATGAGAAATGCCATGGCCACTAAAAAGCACTGCAAAGCCCAGTTTATGTAGTGTGTCTCTGTAGTTTATAATCTCTGTGCAGTGTTCACCACTAACCCTCTGGAAGAAGCCACTAAGGTTAGTGGTTAGAATAAGGTTAGAATAAAGCCATTTCCCTCTTTCTGCTGCTCACAGAGCCCAGCCATATGCTGCCAAAGCAGAGTTGGTTCTGCAACAGTCACTGGCTTTCTGTCAGCTTCAGAACACAGGGACCATCACCTTCCTAGTACCCTGTTCCCTATAGAAACCCGAACAAGACATTGGTAACAGCGCAGTTCAGATGATCCCAGAGCCACAAGCCCTTAACTTGCTGTGTTGTGTGTGTTGTGCCAAGCTGTGCCTCGGTGATTGAGGTGAATAGACGGAGGGCAGGCTGCTTTTGACCAGCACAGATCCCCTCTGTGCTGTGCCGTAAGCACTGTGAACAGCGTGCAGTGCTGTAAAAGCACGGGCGGCAGGGTCTTCACTGAAGGCCGAGGCAGTGTAGACAGACATGTCAGCAGAGCTGCATCAGAACTGATGCAGAATGTGTCCTGTGCAAGCAGTAGGTGCACAGCCTCCAAACAGAGGCTGGCGTGGCGTATTTAAGGGGCCCACAGGTAGGATCAGTTTGGGGAGTATTAGTATCTAAGGCAAGAAGAATGATACGGAGTGTGTATAAGGATTTAGGTCTTATCCTGAAGTATGTAAGTGATATGTTCCAAGTTGCACTTAGGGAAATCATGCTGCAAAATGATTTGGGGATGTAGCCTAGAGATCATGCAACCTGGACCAAGCATCACTGGCCTGAACTTAGGAAAGCTAGCATGTATGTATAAAAGGAGGCAGACCTAGGTACAATGGACACACATCTATAATCCCAGCACCTCAAGAGAACTGCCTCAATTTTAAGGCTACAAAGGCTATAAACTAGTCTACAAAGTTCAGACCAAAAAAGGTTGTGCGGGGCCATAAAGTCAAGAGACTTTAATGGAATTAAGAAAAAGGATTTAAAAAATGATATTGGTTGAAATTCCTTCTTTCTCTCTTTTCTTTTCTCTTCTTTTTTAAGATTTGTTTATTCATTATGTATAAAGTATTCTGCCTGCATGTGTGCCTGCAGGCCAGAAGAGGGCACCAGGTCTCATTCTGGGTGGTTGTGAGCCACCATGTGGTTTCTGGGAACCAACTCCCGGTCCTCGGGAAGAGCAGCTGGTGCTATTAACTTCTGAGTCATCTCTCCAGCCCCATTGGTTGTAACTTGAACTGGGAAGAAATGTTTAGTTTCTCTGGCTTATACAGTTGGTTAACAGTAATGCTGCTGCTCATGGTAGAGAATATAGAGGAGAAACAGATGAGGTGTGGGGACAAAGTAAGTTTGGAAGCCCTCTGGGGAGTCCTTGAGGAGATATCTGGGGGAGTATCCTTGGTTATGAAGCACCCCAGAGACGCAAGTTTAAAAAAAAAAAAATGCAGCTGGAAATGTAGATCGACGGTAGATCTCTGCCCTGTTTGCCCGATGCCTGGGTTCTAATCCCACCTGGGGCGTGAAAGAGGGATGTGCCAGTCAGTCAGTCATCTGTAGGTGACAACTGAGCCAAAGGCAGGGTAAAGATGAGTACTGAAAGAACAGAGAAGAGCCCAGTGAAGAACCCCACCAAGGGCTACTATTTAAATATGGGGAAAGGCTGAGAATGTAGCCAAATGGGGTACAATTGCCTCACGTGAACAATGTCCTGGATTCAATCACCAACGCCACAAAGAGGGGGCTAGGTCTTAAGAAAGTAAATTGTGTTTAATGTGGCAGAGAAATCAAGTACTATAAGACACTCAGAAAATATTGGCTTTTTTATTTCAGAAAATAATTGATGATCCTGGGAGAACAGGTTCCGTGAGAATAGATTCAGTGGCCAAGTGCCATTTTCTAGAAATCTGGTTTGGGAATCTCACGACAGCCCTTCCTTGGCTCTCTATTATTAGGAAGAACTAGTTCCCATGATGCAAAGGGAGCTTTTGCATTTCTCCTATGTAAACACAGGAAATGATCTGGACTTTTGACTGAAGAGTAGTCCAGGCCAGATGTGGTGGCAGTCGCCTGTAATCCCAGCACTTGGGAGGAAGAGGCTAGAGGATCCTGAGTTTGAGGCCAGCCTGGGCTACACGATGACACGGTCTTCAAAACCAAACAAAATGAACATCCTGGCCACATTCCAGCTATTCACTGTGACACTGTGGCTACCTAAAGAACTGGGTGCTAGCTTGTAAGGAAAGATTCCCCATTTGACAGCTTAGTGTAATTGATCCTGCTTTATTTCTACAGTATGGATGGATTCCGACTAGTGAAACTGAATGAAGTCATCCGACAAGTGGACATTGTTATCACCTGTACAGGTATGCTTGTGATGTGTATCCAGGGGTCGGGGGGAGATTTGGGAATGCTTTCATGGAGCAAGTGCAAGATGATTGAAGATATTCTGGATGAATCCAAATTATTAAAGCCAGAAATAGGGGTTGAGAGATAGGGTGGCTCCCTTGGTAAAATACATGCCTTCATAAACATGAGGACCTGGATTTGATCCCAGGAACCCATGTAAAAAAGTCAGGCATGGGGGGCGGGAGAGTTGGCTCAGTGGTTAAGAACACTTGTTGTAGCCAGGCAGTGGTGGCACACACCTTTCAGATCTCTTGAGTGTGAGGCCAGCCTGATCTACAGAGTGAGTTCCAGGACAGCCAGAGCTACACAGAGAAACCCTGTCTCGAAAAACAAACAACAACAACAAAGAACAGTTGTTGTTCTTGAAGAGGACCTAGGTTCAACTCCCAACACCCACATGGTAGCAACCATCTATAACTCCAGTTCCAGGAGATCTGACACCCTCTTCTGACCATGGGTACCAGACATATATGTAGTACGCATGCATACATGTAGACAAAACATTCATACACATAAAATAAATAATCTTTTTTAAAAAGCTAGGCCTGGTGTCGTGCACTTACAATTTCAGCACTGTGGCGTCAGACAGGAAGATACATACATGCTAGAGATGGTAACCAAAAAAATGGTCTCTCTCCCGTTTTTTTTCCTACCTGCTTAGAGCTCTGGCCAAGCACAGACCTTTAGGTCATCCCTACAGGAAAGTTTCTGTCCATCCTTTGTTGCCACTATGTCTCTGCCTATCCTTTACCTCCTAGGACATAGCTAGAACTTGAACACTATGTGCCAGTGGTTATTACAGTGATTATTATTAAGCATGTTCAGCATGTACTGTACCATTCTCGGCCCTGCCATCTTTTATTCCACCCTAAAAGCAAATGCTCTCCGGGAATGGTGGCACACGCCACCAATCCTGGCACTCAGGACGCAGAGGCAGGAGGACCTCTGTGAATCTGAGGCCAGCCTGTCCACACAGTGAGTTCCAGGACAGCCAGAGCTACATAGCGAGACCCTGTCTCAAAAAACAAATGAACAAAAAAGAAAATATGCTTGTATATAGTCCCTATAAATTATGACAGGGAAAGAGAAAAATTCATAGTTAGAAAAAGTGAAAGTGGCTATGTTAATTATAAAACAGGTAAACTTTTTTATAAAATTTATTTTTATTTTATGTGCATTGGTGTTTTTCCTGCATATATGTCTGGGTGAGAGTGTCAGGTCCCTTGGAGCTGGAGTTAAAGATAGCTGTGAGCCTCTATGTGAGTGTTGGGAATTGAACCCAGGCCCTCATGGAAGAGTATTCAGTGCCCTTAACCACTGAGCCATCTCTCCAGTGCCAAACAGGAAGATTTTTAATTTTAGGGAGGAATGTTAAAAATGGCTAGTTTCCTTGAGAAACTCATTATAATTGTATGCTAGAGCCATAAATCATAGGAATACTGGTTTTCTTATGCAGTTCTCTTAGAGAAAGGAAATAAAATGTGTTTCTAGCCTCCGCAAGAACTGGGGACAGGACAAAGACCATGAGGAGCTGCTCTTACTTCATTCATCAGACCTGTGGGTCCTCTCCTCTCCCATAAAAGGGATAGAATGGACTTATTTTTAATAGCTGGGTTGGGATAGGAGTCCCATGTCATGTGTTTCACCCATATGTATTCAGTTTTGTCTGTAGGTATAGCTCAGAGGTCCTAGGGTTGATCCTCAGCACCAAAATTCAATACTGTATAGAAATTTACAGGCTTGTATAACTGTTATGACTTTCTATTGAGATATAATTCATATAGCACAGTGTTCACCTTTGAAAAGCGTACAGTGTGGTGGTTTTTACTGAAGTTGTAGAACATCCCATTATCTAATTCTATAACATTTTCATCATACCCACAAGAAGTTCTCTATCATAAATGTTCACTCTTTATTCCATCCTTCACACTCCTGTAACCCCAAGCAACCACTGATCTTTCTGTCTGTACATATTTGCTTTTTCTGGACATTCTATGTAAAATGTAGTCATACAATATGTAGTCTTTTATGACTAGCTTCTCAGCACAATGCTTCCAAGTTCCATCCATATAATAACATGTATTAATATTTCATCTCTTTGTTTCTGAATGCTATTCCTTTGTGTGGCTATACCACAGTTTATCTCTTCTGAAGAATATAGATGGATATTTGGGTTGGTTTCACTTGGGGTCATTATGAATGATGCCACTACAAACATTGAATCTAAGACTTTGTGTGAACATGTTTTCAATTCTCTTATTTGTATAAACAGCAATAAAATCGCTGTATCATATAGTAATTCTATTTTTAAGGTTTTAAGGAATTATCGAACTATTTTTCAAAGTGATGGTACTATTGTACAGTTGTACCAACAGTGTTTCTCTACATCCTCAACAACAATTTTTTTTTTTCAGAGCTTAGGACCGAACCCAGGGCCTTGCGCTTGCTAGGCAAGCACTCTACCACTGAGCTAAATCCCCAACCCATCTCAACATCGATTTTATTACTGTGTATTTTATTGTCATCCCAGTGAACATAAAGTAATATATGGTTTTGATGGCTAGTGATGTTCTCCATTCTTTCGGCCATGCCTATCTCTGAAGAAACATCTTTTCAAGTCCTTTATTCATTTTTAAATTAGATTGTCTTTATTACTGAGTTGTAAGAGTCCCAAATACATTTGGGATAGAAATCCCATTTTGGTGTTTGATTTACAAAGATTTTGTTTGTTGTCTTTTAAACACTTAGTGGGGTCATTTATAAGACAAGGATGTGTATGTATGTTGATGTAGTCTAGTCGCTATTTTATTCTGTTGCTTCTCTTTAAAGTGCTATATGGGAATAGACTGTTGCTCAACCTGAGGTCACAATGATTCACTTTATGTTCCTCTAAAATTTCTTTAAACAACGAAGAGTTTTATAGTTTTTGCTCTTAAGAATATGATCTATGAGCCTGGTGATGATGGCACACACCTTTAAACCCAGCACTCAGGAGGCAGAGGCAGGCGATCTCTTTGAGCTCAAGGCCAGCCTGGTCTACAGAACAAATTCCAGAACAGCCAGAGCTACACAGAGAAATCCTGTCTCAAAAAACCAAATATATATATATATATATATATATGATCTATGTAGAGTTGATTTTTACATATTTCATTATATATATATGTGTGTGTATATATACACACACCTATGTTGATTTTGTGTGTGTGTGTGTGTGTGTGTGTTGTGTGTGTGTGTGTGTGTGTTTGTATTATATGAGGTAGGAGTCTAACTTCATTCCTTTTCATGTGGACATCTCTTCTGTTTTTAAGGTAACAAGAATGTGGTAACCAGAGAGCACTTGGACCGTATGAAGAACAGCTGCATTGTTTGTAACATGGGACATTCCAACACTGAGATTGATGTGGTAAGGTCATTACTAATTATTACTGGGACCTTTTTATTTTTCATTCATTCTCTCCTTCTCAGGTGACAGACTGGAAGCAGAAAAAGCAGGGTCATCAGCTACCCTAAACATGACCATCCTAGTAGAACAGTCCATATCTGTTCACTTACCTGCCTTATGGTGCTTATGGGGCAAAATAAAGCTTTTCATCTCAATCATTTCGTATGACTTCTCCTTCCACTCAGGCTTGATTACCTACTCAGACTGTGAAACATTTTCTTTCCATGTTGAGAATTGGGAGCTGTGAGTCATGATGATAGTCAGTATCTTGAGGATGTTTAGCTTTACATAGAGATGAGGGAAGCAGGCTCGTCCGTGGAAACACTCAAAGCAGAGATCTGTAGGCTAGGACAAGGACATTGCCTTAGAGTGGCTGTGTCTACCAAAAACTGTAGTTTCTTCATTCCTCTCCCTCCTCCCTGGGCTAGACCTCCCTTAACATATTTCTTACATTTCAGTGATTGGGTCTGTAGGTGTCACCTTCAATTCAGAGCCACTGTGTAACAGTATGCATTACTAAAACCTGGAAAGTCTATCATTGTGTTTCTCTAATCTGATTGTAGTCATCCAAACCTCTAGTAAGTTGTCCAAGTAATAGTTAATAGAGGTGTTATTTATTTCTTTTCAGACTTACCAAAGTATCTCTCAGTCTGAGTTTGACTCTGGCTTTAAGTTTTTGTGACATTTTATGCACATCTGTCTTTCTGTCTGGGTAGCTGGTTCAACCATAGCATGCTTTCATCTCCACTGAGGGCTGCTGTGATTGAGCTCCAGCACTACCAGGTAAGGACCAGCTGACACTGAGAGCCTTGTTGGATAATATTTATTTTATGTGGCTCCTCTTTTAACCCTATGTTCCAGTCTTTTGTTATTAAAAACAGCTGACTGGGGATGTAGCTCGGTGTTGGTGTTTGCCTCGCACACATGAAGGCTCCAGGTTTAACCCCTGTACCACAGCACCAGAAAGAAGGAAGGAACAGCAAGCAGGATAACCTGGAAGCCTGTTTCTAGTCTGGGGTCCGAGTGCCATGCTTCATTCCTCTGTCCTGTCGCTGTAGCTTGCTTACAATTACTAACTAATTAATAGTTAGTTCTTTGGCAGGAGGAGGGGCGTCTCTTAAGTTTCCCTTATGTGCTGTGAGTGAATGGCACCTTTACTAAACGGTCAAAGATAGAGGAGGGAGCAGAGCCTTTTTCCTTCTAACCGGAGGAAGCTCTAACTAATGCGATCCTATAACTTTCGCACTTTTGCTTTTCTCAACCCATCCCCTTGAGTCCTCTGTGAGGATTTATTCTTAACTTTCAACTGGGAAACATAGATTAAGTACACTGATAAGTCATACAATTGATTCAAAATGAAATTTAAGTACAAAATTCAGGTATCTGAGCCGGTGTGTGTGGTAGCACACAACTTTAATCCCAGCACTCAGGAGGGAGAGGCAGGTGGATCTCTGTGAGTTTGGGGCTAGCCTGGTCTACAAAGGAAGTTCCAGGACAGCCAAAGCTACACACAGAGAAACCCTGTCTCGGGGGGGGGGGGCAGACATGAATATTTCTCAGAATAAAGATCAAAAGACCATTTACCCTCAATCAAAAATATTATTGTGTGATTGCTATATGCCAGCTGCAGTTCTAGATGCTTGGAGTAGTGAACATAACAAATTCCTACCCTCATAGAGCTTATGTTTAAGTGAGAAGAAAAACTAAAATATATATAAGTAAAATTCATAGAATTCAAAGTAAAACCACAGCAGGAAGAAGAAGTAGAACATGATAGAGGGGATGGAATACTAGGTTGTTATTTTCAATACTGATGTCAAACTGTGAGCCTGAGGTTGAAGGGATTAGCCATGTGGATCTTTAGGTAAAAGCATTGTAAGCAGCAGCAGCAGCTGGTACACATGTCCTGGAGCAGAAGCCAACCTGCTCTGTTTGAGGGGTAACAGGAGGCCAGTATACTTGGGCACAGTAAGCACAAGACAGGGAAGAATGGAATAGGAGGTCTGAGAGGTAATAGGCCAGACCTCTTAGGCCTAACAGCCCACCCCCAGAACCAGTTATATTCTGAGAGAAACAGGGAGCTGTTATAGGGATTCTAATCTGGCTCAGTTTTAATATGATGGCTTTTACTTTAAAAGGAATCACTCTAGATAAGGTGTTGGAACTAGGCCTGGTTCTGACATCATTGCTAGGTAGACCCCCATATTTGCCACATCAGGAGCCAAGAGCCGTCACTCTGTTCTTTGAATTCTTCCTGATATAAGGTAGATGGTAAATTAAATGGTCCAGAAAAGATGCTGCTCAGAGGGCTTTGAAAGTTAAATTATTAGTGTTTGATGATAGTGTCACAGAACATGTAAAACAAAACTTAAAGTAATAGAAAACTCATGACTGTAATCCCAGCACTTCAGAAAGTGAAGACAGAAGTGCTGTTACTTCAGTGCCAGCCAGGGCTATATAATAAGATCCTATCTCAAAAAAAAAAGAAAGAAACCAAACTCAGTCAATAATTAGAACCAGAATGCTTATTCATTATTTAGCAAGCATATACTGAATACTTGGCCTGCTCCATACCGACTTTTAATTGGATGAAGAAAAAGCATTGAATAACATGGAGTTTATATTCTTGTGTGGAAGATGGATAATAAATAAGTCAACATTTATTGTCTGTGTTATATTGAATGAAAAAAGCAAGATGAAGGTGTTGAGAACAGCCTTTTAATTGAAATGGTCAAAGAGGTATTTCTTTAACTCTCAGCCTGGCTCTTGTATAAAGAAAACCCTTCTGGAGCTCTGCAGGTGTAAGGACAGCAGGAGGCTCTCAGGATGGAGGTGGTGACTTGGGTTCGGGGCACACGTGAGCAGTAGGGTGATGAGACTCGATGACGTAACCAGTGGGATTTGCCGAGAGAAAAGAAAGGAGCTTCTCTACAAATCAACTTAGTGTTGCTATGTAGAATTGTTTGGTAAATATTCATCCAAATAATGATCTTTTGTAACCAAAACTTAGAGAAGAAATTCTCTATAAATCAAGTTATTGTTACAATGTAATATTTATCCAGCTGGATTTTGTTGTCATATTGTTTTGTTTTTGAGACAGCTTCTCACTCTGTAGGAAACTCAGAGATCCATCTGATGGCTGGCTAGATAGCTTTGTGATCAAAATTTAGAGTAATTCCTAGTACTTGGGGGATGAGGAAGGAGAAGGAGGTCAAAGCCTGCTTGGGCTACATAGAGAGCTCCAGGTTCTCATGGCTTGTGTGTGTAGTAAGATCCTCCCAACATCTCCCCTCTCCCAAAAACTACTTAGGTTTTTCTTTTCCTCTTTTGGGTAGGAATTTTGGTTTTGCCTAACTTTGAGCTGTTGCTTGCTGTATATTTTAGGAAAGAATAGTTCACGAAAAGACGTTAGCCATTCAGGAAGCTGTACTTTTCTTCCTGAAAAATAGGAATTCTATGAATCCCAGAGAACCTGCTGTAGGCTACTTACTGACCAGCTCTCTTTCACACATTTCCTGTCTCATATGGAAGGCCTGTGCGATTGCCACTCCACAGTTCAAGTGATAAACCATTATATACACATGCTGTCAAACTTTTTCCAACTAAAAAATTGTTTTACTTAAGCCTTGCTGTTGATTCTGCTTTGAAGAACTGGAACCACAGCTGTGTTCCCGGGGTGGGAGGGAGTCCTATGCACTCTTCAAAATCATGTAAGCTCAGTGTGTGCAGGCATGATATACTTACAGGGGCATGTGCCCGCAGTCAGAGATGGTACCTGCATGAGCACCCCTTTTCCTGGTAGAGTGATAAGTGAGTGTAAATTCACAGCAAAGCCAATTCGGTGCCCCTGTCCCTTTTGAGTGGTGGTGCCAGAGATTGAAACCAATAGCATATGTTTTACCACTGACCTCCTCTCCCAGCCCCCACTGGTTGAATTTAAGAGCTCTTCTTGTGCCAACCATAGGGTAGAAAACACTCTCGGGGAGTGACATGACCACATGACATTTTCATAGTGAGGACATTGACCTTCCCTGGAAAGTGGTGGAGATAAGTTAACCAAGTTCCTCTTAAGCCTCCTTTAAATTGCCCATCAAAGTGTTTGCCTGAATCATAGCCATTCCTGTGCTTTAATATGCTGCTCCTTCTCACCGTTGGCCACTTCCCTTGAGTCCACCAGAGGAGTCTTCCCAAGGAGTACTTCCCAAGATTGTAGTCTCGGCATCATGTCGTCAGCTCTTTGCTCCCAGTCACCAAGATTGCTTTTCCTCTGGGAGATGGATGATATGAAACAATAAAATTCTGAACTACTTAATATCTTATCAAAATAAAAATAGTTGCGTTACCAAGGAGCTGTACATCTTGGCCATAGGTGGTTGTACCCTCTATGTGATGTTTTCAAAGGCTAACAGATTTATTTTGTATATATCCTTAACTTCTCCAGTTGTCTGCTCTCTTCAATTGTTTTTCATTCTGTTCACCTCATTTGCTTATAACGCTCTAATCTGTGGTGCTCGGGATCAAATCCAGTGTTTTATACATGCTGGGTAAGAATAGTACCACTAAGCTACGTATCAAACCTCTGTTGTTGTTGTTCTCAGTATTCTCGCATACAGTAAGTACATCCTCCACTCCTCCCAGTCCCCTCTCCCCAGTATTATTACTACTATTTCATCTTCTTTTTCTTCCTTTTCCTCTTCTTTCTTGTTTTCTTTTTTACATAGGTGTTACATAACCCCACTAGAGCTGATTTACTTAGTCACTCTCTTACTGGTTTTTGTTTCTTTGCTATTATAAATAATGCTAGAATGACTATTAATTCTTTTTTTTTTTTTTTTCCGAGACAGGGTTTCTCTGTGTAGTTTTGTGCCTTTCCTGGATCTTGCTCTGTAGACCAGGCTGGCCTTCGAACTCACAAAGATCCGCCTGCCTGTGCCTCCCAAGTGCTGGGATTAAAGGTGCGCGCCACCACTGCCCGGCTCTTTATTTTTGCTTTTGTTTATTGAGACATAGTTTTATTATAGCCCAGGCTGGACTTGAACTTTTGATTCTCCTGCCTCCCCCTCCCAAATTCTGGGATTAAGGGCATGCACCACTACACCTGTCTTAGACTAAACTTTCTTTCTTTTTTTTTTTCTTTTTTTTTTTTTTTTTTTTTTTTTTTTTTTTTTTTGGTTTTTCAAGACAGGGTTTCTCTGTGTAGCTTTGCGCCTTTCCTGGAACTCACTTTGTAGACCAGGCTGGCCTCGAACTCTCAGAGATCCACCTGCCTCTGCCTCCCGAGTGCTGGGATTAAAGGTGTGCGCCACCACCACCCACCCGGCTAAACTTTCTTAGGCACTTAAATTCTTGACTTGAATAAGTATTTGTTTTAGGAGTCTAAAAATTAAATCAGTTGATAAAAATTAGGTATCTATAGCCGGGCAGTGGTAGCGCATGCCTTTAATCCCAGCACTCAGGAGGCAGAGCCAGGCGGATCTCTGTGAGTTCAACACCAGCCCGGTCTACAGAGCGAGATCTAGGATAGGCACCAAAACTACACAGAGAGACCCTGTCTTTGAAAAAAAAATTAGGTATCTATAACATTTGATAGTTACTGCCTAATTGCTCTTTAGAATGATTGAATTAATTTATGAAACTTATGTCTCAAGACTACATTTCCAAAGTACCTAATAAAGAAATGATGATCCTGACCATGAATAAATATTCAGAATTCTGAATACACTAAATTATATGTCTTTTTGCACTATTAGATTGTCATTTTCTTAGTGAAAGGGACCATGATTTTCTAAACATTGAGTACCCCATTGTATGTCTAGAGAGAATTTGGAGATTTAAAAAGGAAAAGATAACTGTCTCTATGCAAAAATTGCTCACCTTCTTCTCTGAGTATTTGTCTTTTACTGCAGTGCCTAGAATTACTATGTAACTAAAAGTGTTTCTCTTTGTCTGAGGACTAATATTTGGTGAACTTTTCGGTTTCACCAGATGAATTGATGGGGTAGTTTTGGATATGAACCCCCTCTCTGTTTCAGCCGTTGCTTGTTGAAGAAGGAAGTAGTTGTCCTAAGTCTGCACACCCTGTGACTGTCATTTGATTGCTGCTGATAATAAACTGACCATCTTTTCTTTTGTTCTCTGAATGTACAATATACAGAAGTGGAAAGAGGGTGAGCCACTGAGTGCTTGACTCTACCACTAGCTTCCTCTAAAGCCTACCTCACATTCGCCCTTAGGACACAGAGCTTCTGTAACTCTAGGATAAAGCAGCCTTTTGAGAAGGTGCAGCCGGGAACATGGGACATGAGGGCAGAATCTTGGTCCCCAGCATGCTCTGTTTAGGACGTTCAGCCTTCTCCAGCTAATCCCACTTGGCTCTGATCTTCTGTTTTTGTCCGTCTCTTCAGCACTTTATGTGTTCAGTTTGCACCATATTAATCTGCACTTGTTTGCATGTTGCTTTGTGTTTTCTTCTCACATATGTATTGTTTTGTGTTCCCAACTAAAATATGAGCTTTTTGAAGGCAGAAACCATGCCTTTGGTTTCTTTTGTATTTCCCATAGCACCTTTTACTGTGCTCAGCAGAGAGTGGGCGTACAGTATATGTTGTGGAATGACATCCTGAGTGATCCCTCCCTGGCTGGGCCTAAGATTAAATTCCCTGAAATGGAACAGTCCTAACCAACCCAGGACAGGTATTCTCCATCTGGCATGTTGGTTGCTTCTTTCGACTTGCTATTTGAAATGGCTCCCTTCAACATCTTTCTGTCTCCGGTGTCAGGGACTCGGCGTAGCTAATGATGTTCTTACTGTATGTGTTCCAGGCCAGCCTGCGGACACCAGAACTGACCTGGGAGAGAGTAAGATCCCAAGTTGACCACGTGATATGGCCTGATGGCAAGAGGATAGTGCTGCTGGCAGAGGTGAGACTGAAGCTGACAGGGAGCCACTCCCCTGACAGGAGAGACTGCGGCTCCTGCTCCCCTCCCTCCTTCAACTCCTGATCCTTTCAACGCTGCCTCCGAAGCACAAGTTTAACTACTTTACCAGTGGATTTTACTTCTGATTGTGAAAGGTCTTTTCATTCAGCAATTAAGAAACTATTTTGGTTCCTTACTTTTCACCAATTATCCTGTCTCTCCATGTCACTCTCCAGGTTGAGTCAGATAATGACTATTACTGTGGAAGGAATTAGCAGATAGAATCTGCCGCTTTGAGTGATGCCCACAGAGAGATAATGTCATTTGTGGGGTGGTTTAATCAGTAAGCAAAGTAGGCTGTACCTCAGACTGTCTTTGGTAAGCTTTGGGAAAGTCATGTCTTTGCTGATAGTGTCTCTATTTTAGTGTCTTCTGAACTGATGAACGGAGCCAGAGGTGTAGTAGGTACCCAGCTTATTCTGTTAATTGGTTGCTAGATGGACAGTTCCACATCCTGCTTCATCTAGCTCACACATATTCCTTCTTTTCCCCCCTGTGCTAGGAATTGTACTTAAGCCTTCACACATGCACACATGCTAAGCAAGAGCTCCATCACTGAGCGATATTCCCAGTCCTTGTGTGTGTGACGGGGTGGGGTGGGGTGTCATTTTCTGACTGCTTTTCCTGTAGTAAAGGCTCTGCTCTCATAGCCAGTGTTCCTGGGTGCTGGGAGTGCTTCTTGTTCTTCCCGGGAAGCTTTCTCTTAACCAGGGATTTCGGTTTTCTTTGGATTCCTTTCTTACGTTAAAGAAACTGAGTATGAAAATGTAAACAATTTCATCTCCTTCTGTATGGGCACATAGGCCAACTTTGTATGTCCTTAGTCTTTTGACCTTTTGCCCTCCCTTAGTTAACATCTTTTGGATGCTTTAGGGCGTGTCTGGGAAGGCGTGTGTATGGCTAGGAAGAGCAGGTTGTTAAGTGTTTATTAATAGCCTTGACGTCAGCTCCTTGTCTGGCAGCATTTCTAAACTGTCCTGGGAGGTCTCTCTTAGCAATTTTGATGATACAAACTGGCACTAAAGGTGTTTTGGGCTATATAGCTGAGCAAAAACAGTAGTCAGGCTTCCTAGGAAACAAAGCAAGAAAGGACAGCATGGGGCAGGTGTTAGCTCTTTTTCTGTCTTTATTGTCCACTCAGAATTCAAGGCTACCTGCCTGTGGGTCAGAGTCACACTGAGAAGCACAAGAACCATCACAGCTTCCTAAATCTCTGGTTGTCTCCTACTCAGCCTGGAGATTGCTGCTGGCCTTGACTTTCCTTTCCTAAGACAGTCTAAGGAATGCCAACCCTCAGAAGAAGGATAGTTTGCTATAGAGAGTGGGAAATTGACAGTCCTCAGTGTCATATGGCTGCCTTTATTCCTTTTTACATACTTCCAGAAACAGTTTGGGATAAACATTTATCAAATTTTTAGTGCTTTCATTTGGATATCAATTAATTCTAAAGAAAACATACAAATGGCCAAAAAACAAAGGGGGATATGTTCAGCATCATTAAACATCAGGAAAATAAAAAGTAAAGTCACAATGAAGTATTACCTCATTCCAGTAAGAATTACTATTATCAAAGAGATAAAACATAACAAATTATGAAAAACAGTATGAGTGTCTCAAAAACTGAACAACAGAACTACTGTGTGTTCCAGTAATCCCATTGTTAGGTATCTAAAGAAAACAGAGTCTAAGGTATGTCAGATGCATACACTCCTTTCTTCATTGCAGGCTGTTACATCAGCCAGGAAGTGGGACTGACTGAAGGAAATAGGGTGCATACACACAGTGTATTCTGTTCTACCATAAAATAAACTCCTGTCATCTGGTAATGTGAAGTAATGTTAAGTGAAATCAGCCAGACACAGGAAGACAAGTAATGCATAATCTCAATCATGCAGAATCTGAAAACATTGGATATGGGGCCAGAAGTGTTGGTCCATGCCTGTAAACTTAGAATTTAAGAGATGGAGGCCATGGGTAGAGGGAACGGGAAGAGAGGAGGGAGGGGAAACTGTGGTTGGTGTGTAAAAATTTAATAAATGAAATTAATTAAAATGAAAAAATTAATTTAAAAAAAAGAAATGGAGGCACAAGAATTAGGAGGTCAAGCTCAGCCTTGGATACCTAGTAACTTTTATGTCAGCTTAGGCTTCATAATAAAACTGTCCCCAAAAGAAAAGAAAAGGTTAAATCTAGCATTATTTCTAATAGCAAATAAACATAAATCAACAAGAGAATTCCTAAGTAAATCAGAATAGCTCTATTCAGTGGATTTATGAGCCTTGTGTCCAACTTGTTCTCATTAGCCTTGTGTTCTATTCTCATAGAAGCTGTGAGAAGAATAAATGTTGGTAAGCCAGGCATAGTAGCACACTTCTGTTATCCCAACATTCAGGAGGCTGAGGCAGGAGAATTGAGAGTTACTGGCCAGCCTGTGATTACGTAGTGAGTCCCTATCTCAGAAAACAAAAACAGTGGTTACCAGACTTGGAACTATGCAGTGGTGGGGAGAGATTGATCAGTGGATATTGAGTTTCAGATAGCTAGAAGTGTAAATAATTTTGGCATACTATTACCATACTGTAACTATAGGTAACAATTATGTATTGGACATTTAAAAACACTGTAAGAGAGGATTTAAAGAAATAATGAATATTTGAGGATATAGATATGTGTACTCTTGTATTGAAACATTACATAGTACCCTATAAGTATGTATAATTTTTGCTTTGATATATCAGCTAAAAAATAAACTTTAGGGGGTTGGGGATTTAGCTCAGTGGTAGAGCGCTTGCCTAGCAAGCACAAGGCCCTGGGTTCAGTCCTCAGCTCCGGAAAAATAAATAAATAAATAAATAAATAAATAAATAAATAAATAAATAAATAAATAAATTTTAGATAAAAATTTTAAGACATTTAAAATATGGTGGCTCATGCCTTTAATCTCAGCACTTGGGAGGCAGAGGCAGGCAGATCTCCGAGTTTGAGGCCAGCCTGGTCTACATAACAAGTTCTAGGACAGCCAAAGCTATGCAGAAAGACTCTGTGTCAAAAAGAAAGGAAGGAAGGAAGGAAGGAAGGAAGGAAGGAAGGAAGGAAGGAAGGAAGGAAGGAAGGGAAGAATTTAGAGGATATCAGTGGATTCCTTTTTGTTAAATGCCTACTGTGTCTGACAATCTCAGGAAAGACTGGAACGTGGCAGTCACTCTTCCTCCACCCTGAAAGGCCAGCAGCTGTCCTAATGCCCCTCTGCCTTCACTTTTGATCACTAGGGCCGGCTGCTGAACCTGAGCTGCTCCACAGTGCCTACATTTGTGCTCTCCATCACTGCTACCACTCAGGTAAGCTCTGCAGTGGGACAGTCATGGACTGGAGAGGGTTCTTAGACAAGCCAGCTTGCATAGCTTTGAAAAGTGTGTCAGCATACATGTCTCTGCTTTTCTAGGCTCTCGCCTTGATAGAACTTTACAATGCTCCTGAGGGTCGCTATAAGCAAGATGTGTACCTGTTGCCCAAGAAAATGGGTAAGCTGCTCTTCCTTCTCCATTCTCACCAAAGTAGTTCACTGTCAGGAGCTAAAGGAAACTTGGAGGCATTAACTTCCTGGGGAGGGGGGGTGGGAAGAAGACCTATCTTTATCTTATAAAATAAGAACTAGGATTCTAGACTCTATTTCAAGATGATTTGTGTAATTTTTCCACATAGGTTTTTCTAGCGAGGTTCTTTTTATTTTTTTTATATGTAATTCTTTTCTTTTTAAGGATTTATTTATTACATGTACAGTGTTCTGCCTGTGTGTATCCCTGCACACCAGAAGAAGGCACCAGAACTCATTATGGATGGTTGTGAGCCACCATGTGGTTGCTGGGAATTGAACTCAGGATCTCTGGAAGAACAGCCAGTTCTCTTAACCACTAAGTCATCTCTCCAGCCCTCTGGAGAGGTTCTTGCATTTTGCTGTGACTTAGAATATCTGCCTGAGAATTATTTTATTATGCCTTACTGTATTACATCACACTGTATGTTTTGAGTTAGAGTCTCAATGTAGTCAAGGCTGGCATTGAACTCACATTTGTTTCCTGCCTGGGATTATAGCATGTGCCACCATGCCTGGCCTACCAATTGAGTTTTAAAGATTTTCTCTTTTATAGTATCATGTATACAAAAATCTCAAAGGAGGAGGAAGATATTCCCCCCAAAAGAGAATATCTCTGGTCTTGTGATATCTGGCTTATTCCACTTCTGAGATGCCCCTTCTTTTAAGGGATACAGGTTTCTGTTAAGAGTTAATTATGGCTGGATGGTGGTGACGCACACCTTTAATCTCAGCACTCAGGAGGCAGGGGCAGGTGGATCTCTGTCTACAATGGGCAGTCCAGGATAGCCAGAACTGTTACACAGAGAAACCCTGTCTCAAGAAAATAAAAAAAGAGAGAGTTAATTATGTGGGTGATTGGTATAAGAGAAACATTAAACTGTCTTAAATTTTTAAAAAGCCTGTCCTAAGCACCTAGGATGATAGAAACTCATGGAATAAGTCACCTTCTGGCTTTGCTCCAACAACTGTTACAAGTATCTGTATTTCCCTTTAATGCAGCTTGGATGAGTCTGATGTGGTGGGTTAATCCCAGCACTTGGGAGACAGAGGCAGGAGGATCTCTATGAGTTTGAGACCAGGCTGGCCTACAGAGTGAGTTTCAGGACAGCTAGAGCTACACAGAGAAACCCTGTCTCAAAAAGCAAAACAAAACTCCCACAGTTTGGAGGGTATGGGATGAAGAGAGCAGTTTATATTCCCTTTGGATATATAATGAAGTACAGTGATTCAAAAGATGGAAAATTACTAAAGCAAAACACACAGTTCTAGGTTGGTTCTTTTTTAAGTTATTTTCCCATGGTTGTTAATTTTTCTAGAATGTATAGTATAGTATTTCTAGTATTTCCTTTTTTTTTTTTCCCTCGAGACAGGGTTTCTCTGTGTAATATTGCACCTTTCCTGGAACTCACTTGGTAGCCCAGGCTGGCCTCGAACTCACAGAGATCTGCCTGGCTCTGCCTCCCGAGTGCTGGGATTAAAGTCGTGCGCCACCACCGCCCGGCCATTTCTAGTATTTTCATAGTATAGTATAGACATTAAAGTAAAACTAAAGGTGAAGCTTCTCATTTTTAAGACCTATGCTATCCTATTATTTCTCTCATTTCTTTTCTGAGGAAAAAGTTTCAGGGTAGAAAGAGTTACTGGAAGAAATATTTGGCTTTTAAAATCACTGGACTTGAAGCTGAAGATAGTCACTCCTTAGATTTGAGGACCTATGAGCAAAAGTCAAGTATTTGTCAATCATCTCCAGGAACTAGAATTTGTCTTCCCACTTTTTAAGGCCTCACTTGAGGAGCACAGCAGACAGGAGACATGAATGCTTATCCCATGACTTCTATGGTCTTTCCAGATGAGTACGTGGCAAGCCTCCACCTGCCCACCTTTGATGCCCACCTGACAGAGCTGACAGATGAGCAGGCCAAGTATCTGGGACTCAACAAGAATGGGCCCTTCAAACCTAATTACTACAGGTGCCTTGGTTCTCCCCAGAAATCAGAAGGCTGGGTAGTGAAGAGCTTCCTGCAGTGCAGCTGGTCCTTGCCTCTTTACCACGTACCTTTGTATGAACTCAGAGAAATAACACATTTCCTCCAGGTCTCCTACCTCTAAATACTCTGAGATCTTCTGTAAATATTGCCATTGTCCTTGCCCCACATACACACCAGCCTTTTAGAATGACATTTTTGTTCATGTGTTTTGTGGGTGTATATGCATGTGTATGTGGAGATGGGTGCATGTGCACCTGTTGTACACGTGGAGGTCAGAGGATAGCCCATGGGAGTGAGTTCTCCTTCTCCCGTGTGGGTCCCGGGGAGATCGTGAGGCTCGATAGGTAGCAGGTGCTTCTATCCACCGAGCCTTTTTCCCTGATAGGAAGAGAGCACAGATATCTGTCCTCACCATATACACTAGAAAAGCCCTTGTCTCCTCTTACACAGGCGCCTCATGTTCCAACCCCAGCAGCAGATAGCATCAGTTTCAGCTTTCTTTTTCCCTCCAGGTATTAAGCTCCTGTAATGCAAGCCGGAAGACATTTAAGGAATAGAACCAAGCCTTTATCCAAGGAAGAACCCAGCAAGCCACTTCTCCAGTCAGAGCTGCCCGCCGTGCTCATCCTATGTGTTAGGTTATTTATTTATTAAAATCTAGAAGCCTGTGCCTGTAGCCTTGGCCCAGAGTGTGGTTACTACTCCTGGGGCCTGAGAGCCGCAGAGGACAGGCTGAGGAAGGAAAGAAATGGGCGACCATTCCTAGTGATCATTTGCATCATTGCCCATTGATGGACTCCTCAGTGATGGCCGTTTTTCTGCCCAGGCTCAGGAGTTAGTTCAGGGATGCCAGACTCCTTGTTACTTAGGGTTTTCTGGAATAAATTTTCAGCAGCTGCCTTTCTCCAAGCTTTGGTCCTTTCCCAGACGAGGCCTTTTGGAAGCCACTGCATTAAGAGGGCCTGAATTCTCAGTCTTGATAGTTGCTATCACTGCCTTCTTTATAAAAAGGCTAGTGAGGTAGGAGTGGTAAGGTCTTGTAAGCTACACCAAGAACTCAGCTGTGCCTGTGTCTGTGCCTACTGGGATCTCTTTTCTTACCCAGAACTCCTTTCTGTTCCTTGAATATTATATCCATTTTAATGCTTCCTGGTTCTAAAAGGGTGTGCCTCCATGATCTTAATACCTCTGCTGCTGGCCAGGCATTTGTTTTGCTTTCTAACCCCACCAGACTCTGCTCAGGAAGCAGGGGACCAGCTCCACTGGGACCCATAGTTTTGCTTCCTTGTCACTTGACTGGACTGTTTCCTGGGAAGCCCCCTCTCCACTGGCACTGTCTCAGAAAAGGAGGGCGTTATGTGGAGAGTGCTTCCTGAAACTTCTGTTACTGCCTGAAACGACTTCTGGAACTGAGTTGGCAAAGATGTTTGCTAGAGATTTGGAAGCTTGAGCCTTTGGAATGGGATCCAGCTTGACGTCCTAAAGATGCCAGTCTGTTTGTTTTCCAGGAAAGACTTTAGAGCCTGGCTGCAGAAGATGGGTGACTGTCATCTGTATCCAGAGGATGAAAACTAGTTTGAGGGCTGGGGGATAGCTCAGTGGTAAAGCACATGGCTGGTGTGTACAGGCCCTAGGCTCAGTCACTGGGTACTAGGGAAGGGGGTGGGGAACTGGTTTGAACCTCATCAGACAGTCATCCCTTTGGCTGTTGCCATTGGTGAAGTGAGGTCTGTAATCTGATATCTCATCTTTCTTTGCTGCTGCTGTATCTTTATGATCTGGCCCCTTCTGTTTAAGGATTCTGTTTCAGAGAGTTTCTTAAGTAACTCCAGCATTAGCATAGCTGGTAATTGGTGTGAAATTTCTCAGTCCACTCAAGCTTTAGATTTCCTTTGGAGACGGACTGACTGGTTTCAGGGTTTCCATTGGGATCAGTTGGTTTCAAAAATTAAAACCTGGAGTTGACCCTAGGAATCTTGAGTTAAATGAGTTCCTCTCCTGGCCCATCCTATTTAAAAGTCTCATGTTTGTTTCCCATGTATTTCTTATATTGTTCTGCTTCAGAGTTTCAAGACCAAGGTCATTCAGACAGAAGACACACAGAATCACTAAAACCTTTATCTAGATCTTCTCCCCTGCCTCTCCATCATCCCTTGGTCTTTGTGTGTGCCCTGGAAGCTAGTCTGGAAGTGTCCTTATTTTTGAAGATAGGGAAACAGAACTGGTGTAGGTGGCTGTTGGCCTTTTTAGATGGTATACAGGCTCAGCCCAGAAGATGGATTCTTCACAGGGTATCATCTGTCTCTACTCTTTTATAAGGAAGACCGTAGAGGCTGAAGATTCCACGAAGATACTCAGTTCTGTTTGCCTCATTCTGATTTTTGTATTAATAGCTACTCTCCCACCTTTATTTTGTTTTTGTTGTTGGGTTTTGTTGTTGTTCTGAAATAGTCTCACTCTATAACCTTGACTGGCCTCAAACTCATGGCAGCCCTCCTGCCTCCGCCTCTTGAGGTATATGCTACCATGCCTGGCTGGCTCTTCATTGGCTCTCTTTAGCAAAAAATTCAGCTATCTGCCTCATCTTATGTCCCGGGCAGATTCTGTTAGGCAGGTATCTGAGCCCCAAATCATAACCTGCTGATTTCTAGCAAAGCCTTGCTCTCTACAGAGCTTCCTATAGCTGGTACTTACAGAGTACACTATGTCAAAACCAGTGAAGGGATCCATTGGAAATAGAAAGGGAGCCACATGGGTTTCTAAGTTAGGTTGCACTAAGTTAGGTTCCCATGGTCAGGTATTTGACTGTGAGTTGCAGATGGCATCTGTTCTCTTCTCTTCGGAGACTGCTGCGTGTGTCATCAACCATTAAAAAGCAACCGGAAGTAGGGATGTAAGTCAGTGATAGGATACTTGATTAGCATGTGCCCGGCCTTGGGTTCATGAGTCCCCAGTTCAGGGGCTTATGGGGAATGTGGAAGGAAGAGAGAAGGTAGTTCAGGACTCCTGTCTAGGTTCTGTCCTGTTAGAGCCAAATCATTGTTTCCTCTAACCTTGGAATCAGAGCACATCTCTTCTTACTCCATCTCCTCCTCTTAGATGCATCCTAGCTACTAGGAGGCAAGGAGAAGAACACTGACTGTCCCTAGGTATGTGGCCTGGCGGTGGGGATACATACCATTTATCTACAATGAAATGTGTACTACTTCATGGTCTCCTTGCTTTCTCGGTGGAAATATTTTTTCCCTTTTTCTTGTTAAACAAAATGCCTCCAGTTGGCCTCCAGTTGGCCTTCCCTTTGCCCCCTCCCTTCTCACACCCCCCTCCCATGAGAGCACGGCTCCCTGTGGCCACACACTCCTGCAAAGCTTTTCTGCTGCTTGGCTTTTCTCTGAACAGATCTGAAATTGCTGCTCCTGTGGTTTCCTCAGAATTCACTGTCACGGTTTAAAAAATCAGAATGCACTGTTGCATTAAGCTTTTTTAATAAGAGAAAATTATGGAAAGAAAATAGGTAACACCAGCAAATTATATATTGACAAGTCTAAACTATATATATATATATATATATACATATCTATATAAATAATCATCTAGTTCTTGCTGTCATCTTACTGAAAGGAACGAGACCTCTAAGGATCACTAGTTCTGAGAAGCTCTTGGAAATCTTTATGTCTAAGTGATTGTATTAGATCAGCAATAATGACTATGTAATCTCAAAAAATAAATAAAATATTCTTAAAACTGGTCTGTGTCTTAAGAATACCACTTGCTTCTGTGAACTAGGAATTCAGAGATGAGAGGTGTCTGGGCAACAGAAGAACAAGGTTACCTGCCGCCATAGGACGAAGATGGGAAACGCTGCTGCCGGCACCACCGGGCATGTTTAAATGACCATTGCCCTGAGAGTCTTGTTTTACACTGAGACCCTGATAACAAGTGCCTTGTCCCTCCCCCACCACCCCACCTTGACACACACCTGCCTGTGTGTGAGAAGCACATCTTTTCAGAACCACCGCCTTGAGATGAGGACTGTGGGGTTAAGATTCAAACAAACAAAAAAAACAACCAAAATAAACCAAAGCATGGATCTAGGTCACCAATACCACTGTACTGCCCTTCTGTTGGGACCAAAAGATCGAAACACCTAGAATCTGAATGAATCCAGCCAAAGGGGGGTGGGAGATTCAGGGGTTCAATACCCAGCACCCATATGTTGGCTCACAAGAATCTGTAACTCCAGTTCCCTCTGCTGGCACTGTATGCACACGGTGCACAGACATTTGCAGGTGATATACTCATAGGCATAAAGAAAAACAATACTGGTTACTTCATAACCTCCAGTTCTGGGTCCCAGACCAGGTCCCTAGAGCTTCTTGTGTTACATGCCATGTTATCCTGTCTACCAACCAGGTAGCCCCCAGAAACGAGGGAATTGAAGACTTCCTGCATTTTATTTTTAAGCTATCTTAGTGCCAGGTACTATCTATTTAATGAAGTATTTTACTTTTGTGAATTAGAGGGCTTAACTGGAGAAAGGAGTTTGTTTTATATCTATTCCTGTTTTGTACCATCAACCCTCTGTCAGAGGCCTGAGTTTGGAAATAAAGCTTTGGGACAAGGGAACTTGGTAGTACAGTATGGGGGAGGGGTGTTGTATCTGTGTGTGGGTATGTGAATGTGAGTGCTAGTGCCCGTGAAAGCCAGTTATATACAGGTGGTCGTGAGCCACCTGGTGTGGGTGCTGGAAACTGAATTCAGGTGAGTTCAGTGAGTCATCGCTAGCTAGAGAATTATAGATTTTAAAATGCTAGCAACATCTCAGCAAATGGAAAGACACATAGACCAGCCTGACAAATTGTCTCGCAGGTACATTTCTGGGTACTTCTGTGGCCATTGGTATTCCTGACTGTCACTCATTTGTGAATAAGCTGAGTGGCCCACAGTTTCAAAGTTTTCAGTGGATTGAAGTTTCTTGTGGCTTCATCTAGTTTTTCCCAGACACTTCATGACAAGGATAGATGTGATCTTTGCTGTTTTCCAGTCCACTAGGAGATGATCACCTTCTGATTCTTTGCAGTCTTCAAATTTTCAAGTCCCATCTCTGAGAGCCAAGTCAGGTGCTCAGCAGTTGCCTTTAGATGGAAGCCAGAGGACACCTCCCTCCTCAATCTCACTCCCAATGGCTCAATCTTTGCCCTTTGCCTTGGGGATAAACAGAAAAAGGAAGAAAGCCTCAAAACTAGTGTCTGTGAGGATTTTACAGACTGGCTGGGCTCCCTGGAGAGTCATTCCTGGACTGTCAATCCTAGAGCTCTGGCTGCTCAGGAGGAGTAGACAGTGAACTCTTTAGTAAGAAACCCAGTGGGCTGTGCTGTGGCAAATGTGTCCCACTAAAGCAGGGAAAAGCTAGGTGTAGGTTGGAATCTTAATGGAGATTGTACATTTCCAAGAGTATAACAAATTAGGCCCTAAAAAAAGTCTAAAGTCAAATAGTTTGTGCCTTGAGCCAAAGACTTTCTTGGAAATTCACATGAGTTTATTTTGCAAAGGTATTGCAAAAAAGGAGATTTTGCTCCCCAGGGGACATATTGTAATGCTTAAAAACATTTTTAGCTGTCTTAACTAAGGGAAAAGTGCTACTGGCGTATTTCAGGGACAGCCAAAAGTTCTGCTAAACAGCTTAAAATGTGTGGGACACTCCCCCATAATAAATCATTTTTTTTGTACAAAATGTCAATGGCGCCGGGCAGTGGTGGCACATGCCTTTAATCCCAGCACTTGGGAGGCAGAGCCAGGCAGATCTCTGTGAGTTCGAGGCCAGCCTGGTCTACAGAGTGAGATCCAGGACAGACACCAAAACAACACAGAGAAACCCTGTCTCGAAAAACCAAAAAAAAAAAAAAAAAAAAAAAAAAAATGTCAATGGCACATAGATTGTGAGGCCCTGTGTTAAACCTACAGAAATGTGTTGTGCAAAAGCCAATGAAGAGCCAGGTGTGGTGCACATCTGTAATCCCAGCACTTTGAGGACAGGAAGATCAGGAGTTCAAGGTCATCCTGAGTTAAACCATGTTTGAAACCAGCCTGAGCTACATGAGACCTTGACTCAAAAAAAAAAAAAAAAAAAAAACCACAATGAAGGTTGGCCCTCCAAAGGAGCTACATCCACAGTGGAGATGGGGTGGGAAGGGAAGACTGGTGGTGCTGGTGAGGTGTTGGGGACCAGGAAAGTACCCAGAAATTTCCAAGGAATGAAGCCTCTGTCATTCCCCCTCCACCCCGCCACCTTACCAACTAACGGAAAGGTGAGGTATAAAGAGTTCAGGGTCTGGAGAGAAGGCTCACTGGTTAAGAGCACAGGCTGCTCTTGCAGAGGACCTGGGTTCCATTCCTGGGGTCAAGATGGCAGCTCCCAACTATCTGCAACTCCAGTCCCAGGAAGTCAAACTCCCTCCTCTGGCCTCCATGGGCATCGGGAAGGCATGTGGTACACAGCTACAGAACAGACAAAACCCCCATACACATAAATAAGCAATATATTTTTAAAAAGAAATGAGGTTAAGATGTGTACAATGTCGCATGTCTGTAATCTCAGTACTCAAGAGGATGAAGCAGGATGACCATGAGTTAAAGGCCAGGTTAGACTACATAGTTCCAGGCTGTCCTGGGGTACAATATGAGACCATGTCTACAAAGAACATAAGTGTCCTTAAGATATAGGAAAGGAGGGATCATTGCATTGTTTCAGGAGAATAAAAATACCACAGTTTGGGATCCCAGCAAGTTGGTTTGGCAGCAACACACCTGAATGAAGTAAGGGGAGTTCAAAATAAATAAATAGATAGATAGATAGATGATAGATAGATAGATAGATAGATAGATAGATAGATAGAGTCTTTCTAGAGGAGAAAGGGTCATAAGCAGGATCTTAAAGAGCAGTAGCTGTTCTGCCTAATTTTATGCGAGCTTGACACAAGCTAGTCATTTTTGGAAGATAGAACATCAGTTGAGAAAAAGCCTCCCCGGGCAGCCTGAGCTGTGGGCAAGCTGATGGGGCATTTTCTTGATTGATGGTTGCTGTGGAAGGGGCTGGCTCACTGTGGGCATTGACACCACTGGGCAGGCAAGTAGTCCCGAGTTGTACAAAAGAGCAGGCTGAGCAAGCTGTGAGGAACAAGCCAGTAAGCAGCATTCCTCCATGGCTTCTCCTTCAGCTTCTGCCCTGGCTTCCCTCTGTAAGCTGTCAGTTGAAATAAATCATCTCCTACCCAAGTTGCTTTTGGTCATGGTGTTTTATCGCAGCAACTGAAACGCCAAAACTATAGTAACCCGAGAGAATGGGTTTCTTCCACAGAGCCGCATACTTACTACATTGAGACACGACGCAATATAATACTTTGGGATCCCCATGGAGTTCTCTGCGCTTATGAGTTTCCTAATTAGTAAAAAACCTGATTTGGCCATGGTGTTTTATCTTGTCAGAAAGGTGTGGTACTTGGGAAACACCTAGTGCAGTGTTTGGCACAGCCCCCAACTCAATGATCCCTTCACCAACCACCATCTTCTTAAAGCAATAGTTTAGGATAGCGATTTGGTCCCTCCCATTCCCTTCAGATCTGCCAGTCTAATTCAGGACAGGTCAGAACCCATGGCCTTCAACTGTCCAATTATCTGGAGCTTTTAGGGTGTAGTGTTTTGTTGTTGTTGCTGTTTTCTTTCTTAATTTAAATATTTATTGTTTGTATATGTGGGAATGGGGGAAGACACCGCGGAGTACTTATGGAGGTCAGAGGTTAGAGGACAATTTTCAGCAGTCTGTTTTCTCCTTCCACCATATGGGGGACCCGGGGATCGAACTCAAGACTTTAGGCTTAGATTAGAAGCAAGTGCCTTTCCCCACTGAGCCTTCTCGCCCGCCCAGGGATGCTTTAGAGAAGGGAAGGAAAGAGCAGCGGGTGAGGGTGGGGCTTGCTATCTATTCGCACCACGAGAAAGGTGCCCACATAGCTCAGGACAGATAAAGAGGAGCAGCCCCTCGAGGGCGTCAGGGATTTCAGGGACGTTCCTCCCGCAACTCCCAGTCTCCCTACCAAGAGTTCTCTTCAGACAGCTTCCAGAGAGGGTAGGTTTGTGGTGTGGTGGCTCAGGCTATCCCAAAGGGCCAAGCCCTTCTCTGCGACAAAGCGGGGTATGAGAGGCTTGCAGCAGAGAGCATTGGGGGTCCTGGTCCGCGGTCACGCAGAGACCTAGACTGCAGTGGAACAGGGGCGGAGACCAGGGCTCGCAGGGAAAGGCCGCTACGTGAGACAGGACAGCGTTGAAAAGAACAGGCAGCGCGGAGCTAAGTCGCCTGAGCTCAGGGTCCAGAGAGGAGGAGCGGGGAGCCAAACTAGTCCCCGGCTGCCAGCCACAGTGCAGCGCAAAAGCCGGGGTGTGAGGGGGAACGATTCCTTGAAAGAGCCCCCACCTCTGGCCGGCTGATCAGCCAATCACAGCAAGGGGCGGGGACTCAGAGAGCAGTCACAGCCAATAGGAGCGGAGGGGGCGGAGCCTGGCTCCGGGCGCGCGCTGTGGCTGGGTCGCCCCGGGCAGATCGCGGAGCTGCCGTAGGGAACCGCTGAGGCGAGCTGCTGAAGGGAGCCGGCCCAGCATGGACGACCCCGCGGCGCCCGGGCCCGTCGGCTCGCCCGCTAATGACAACGGCAACGGCAACGGCAACGGCGGCAAAGGGAAACCGGGTGCGCCCAAGGGCCGGGAAGCATTCCGCAGCCAGCGGCGGGAGTCGGAGGTGAGGAACCGGGAGACGTCCGCCGGCGGGAAGCGGCGACTGAGGTGACGCGGCCCACAGCCGGGTCCCTTCCCGCTGCGGGTCGCCGGCTTGCTAGTCCAGTTGCCTGCGGGTTCCCTAACCCGCGCGAAGAGCGTAACAGCTACTTTCCAGATACTTGGTAGCTGTCGCCGGGTGAAGCTGGAATTCGGACCCCCATTTACTGATGGGGAAGCAGCGCGCAGAGGTGCTGCCCGGAGGGGTGGGAGCCCGAGCTCGGCCGCAGGAGGGAGGGAAGGGTGGACAGGCGTGCGAGCAGCACACCTCCCGCTCCAGACTGCAGCAACTGGTTCTGGACTGGACCAGACCAGCCTGGAGCCCCTGCTTTTCCTTGCTATCCCCTCCCTGCCCTCGGGGTGATGGAGGTGGCTCGGGGAGCGCCTTCCACGGACACCGCGCCCCTGTCTAGGAGGGTTAAAAGATTAAATCTGGGGTGGGACCAGAGCGGCATTTGGGGTCAGCTGTCCCAGGTGCAGCTACGGGTTCTTTTGACTATTTGGATATCTAACTAGGACAGTGAAAAGACTGAATTATTGTTACCCCACCACCAACACACACACACACACACACACACACACACACACACACACACACACACACCTTATCCAACCAATTTCCATCTATTAGTCAAGAGCAAAACTGCACCTGATTGCGCGCGAAGGGGGAGGCATAGTCAGGGGGACGCAATGTCGCATATGGAAGGGGCTATGGAGGTCATCTGGTTTCGCCCTTATTTTAACTGATTTCATCTTTGTTTACTTATTTGAGACAGCTCAGGGCAAAAGCCATTGACAACAGAGCTTCATTTGCCCTAGATGGGCTTGAACTCACTGTGTTAGCTGAGGAGAGCCTGGAGCTCTTTCCTGATCGTCCTGCTTCCATTTCCCAAGTGTTAGGATGACAGTGTGTGCCACCAAAGTGAACCAACCCTTTCATTTTCCTACGCAAAAGACACAGGGCTGGAGGATGTGGCTCAGTGATGGAGTGCTTGCCTAGCATGTTCAAGGTGCTAAATTTGATCTCCAGCACCAAAAAAGAGGCAGAGGGTGGGATGGGGTGGGGGGAAGTCATCTTGGGAGTAAAAAAAGAGAAAACCAACCTTCCTGAGATCAGACACCTGGCAAAGTGAGTGGCCAAGACCACCAAGTTCAGTGTCAGTTTTTTGGTTTGTTTGTTTGTTTGTTTTTTCCAGCACTACCATTTATTATCTGTGTGGCTTTGGGCAAATTACCTGACCTATCTGAGCTCCAGTTTCTTCTTGTGTAAAATGGGGTTAACACTTATAAATAATTGAACATAAAGTGCTTAGCACAGCTCATATAATTAATTGGTCAGTACTTATAACTCATCATTCTCATTAAGTGGCAGAGGGGGTCCATGGTGGTTTGTCTGAATAATACATCACAGTTTCCAAAGTGATTTGTCTACTTGGTAAACAGAGATCGAGCCTCACAAAACTAAGCATGTTTACTACCACTGAGCTTTCCCCCAGACCCCCAGCTCCTGTTTTCTAAAAGGTAAAACTAGAGGGGGAAACATTGCCCCCAAAGTCACCATCTTGCACAGTCAAGGTTTCCTTGCTAGGAGTTTCTTTTAGAAATGCCTTGTACCTCCTTCCCCAAAAGAGACATTGGTTGTTTGGGTCCCCCACCTCACCCCAGTTCAAGAAAGGATCATGGTTTTAGAGGTCTTTCATGGTGGGAGGCATGGTGGAGAGCTGTTTACATCTTGGCTGCACCAAGTAGAAGTGAGACATTATTCTTGATCAAATATTTTCAGGGGATAACATTGAAGTTAATAGGTGCTAATGATATGTCAACAAATAAGGCAGAGTCTTTGCCCTGATAGAGCTACTAGCATTCTAGGAGGGGCAGGGAGACAGACAATATGCAAATAAGTAAAGTGGCTGCTGAGTGCTGTGTTGGATCACCCTTCTGAAGCAGAGGAATGATCCTCACCTATCCCAGCTTTCGTCAGGAAAAGGCTTTCATAGTACTTTGCTTTTGCCAGTGAGTTCAACATTGATACCCAGAGTTTTCCTGATACTGCTGTTTACCTGCTGAATTTCTGCAGCTGCATTCTTCATGCTTAGAGATGAATAACTGCAGTAACCATCTCTGTCTGGGCTCATTGCCTCCGAAAAGCCTTGCTGGAAAAATTAGCTTTCCTCCACCTTCAAATGCAAAGGATATACTTGTCAGTATGTCCCCTATCATCTTTGCAGTGCCCAGATCTGTTTTTCCTTCCCTCTTTGCTTTCCAGTAGAGGGCAGTCCTTAGAGAAGATAGTTTTCTTTGTAGGGCTTCTGAAACAATTGCTAGAAGAGACTTACAAGTGGCACAAATATATAAATGCTCAGGGCCTTTCTTGTACTTAACTCATTAGTCCTTACAATAACCCTCTGAAGAAAGTCTTATTATTGTCCTCATTTTATGGATGAGAAAACTGAGCATTTTCCAACAATAATTACTGATGCCAACCGAATGTCGTACATGTGAATTCCATTTTGACACTAATTACCCAGGGTTAGTGCATACACAAGATTGCCCCTACTTCAGATGCCAGTCACAGGTGAGGTTCTGAGATTGTATACATTCTTCTTTGCAAACTGAAAACTCAGGTTACCATTACCCCTGTTAAGCTGGATTGATAATTTGCTAGAATGACTGAACTCGGGGATGTATATACTTAAGATTCTAATTTTTAAATGAAAGGTACAAATCAGCAACAACAAATAGAAGAGATTCATAAGGCAAGATGTGGGCTTGGATTGGCGCAGAGATTCTATGCCCTCTCTAACTAAGGGTCACCACCCTCTTAGTACAGCCATTTTTTTTCATCAACACCTAACTGCAAGTCATTGTTTCAGGGATACTCTCACACACACCCTCTCTTCCTTTCTGTGCAGTTGGATGTGAACATGTGTGTGCACGTGGGTGAAGGCCAAGGAGGTAATCTCAGGTATCGTTCCTGAGCCATTCACCTTGTTTTTTGAGAAAAAAGACTTTTCACTGGTGAGGAACTAGCCTCAGCTGGCCAGGATGGCTGCCCCAGCACTGAGATTACAAACATGTACTCATGGGTTCAAAGGACTGCCAGCGCCTCGTGCTGGCATAGCAAGAACTTTCCTGGCTGACCGAGCTAGCTCCTCAGTCCCTGTTCCAGGGTTCCATATGGAGCATGACAGGGAGCAGTTAAACCATTGGCCATGCAACTGAGCTCCATCTATGGTCCACACCCCACCATCATAAGAGCAATGCTTATTAGCTTCACAACATGCTTATTTTTTCTGGTAGGGTCAGTCCTTACTTAGAACTATATAAGGGTCCACCATGAGTTATCAGTAATATTAATTCTGGTATAGTTAATGGGCTCCTGAGTAACAGACAATACCATCAGAATGATCTAAGGATTTTAGGAACACTGTGCTAGGAACCCAGGGCAAAGACCAAATATTTACTTTATACTCTACTGAGGCACAGAGAAGTAAACTTAGCCGTGATTACATATTATGCAACAGAATCATGATCCAAATTTTATTTATTTTTGCTTAGTTGATTTTTGAGATCGGGTCTCACTATGTAGCTCTGGCAGACCTGGAATTCACTATGAAGACCAGCTGACCTCAAATTCACAGAGATCCTCCTGCCTCTATATCCTGAGTACTAAGATTAAAGGCGTGTGCAATCATGCCTAGCAAAATTCAGAATTTCAAAAATTCACATAGGGCTATACACAGTGACTCACAACTGAAATCCTATACTTGGAAGGCTGGAGCAGGATTGTCCTTTGAGTTCAAAGCCAGTCTGGAGTACATAATGATTTCTGGGGCATCCTGGCCTATAGAATTAGACCCTGTCTCAAAGAAACAAAAAATGAAAACAGCTAGAGAGGTAGCACATTTGGTAAGGTGCTTGCCTAGCATGTACAAAGCCCTGGGTTTAATTCCCAGCAACTCATATACTAGGTGGTGGCGCATGTCTGCAATCCCAGCACTGTCTAAATAAATAGAGTTCATATAAAAGTATACTAAAAAATACTCATAAAATCTTAACAGGTTTGAGAGTGAGAGTATTAAAATATTTTAAAGTGGATTATACATACAATATCATAGAAATTTATTATTTGATACAACTTGGAATGTAAATGCTACCTTATTTACACTAACTCTGGATAATTAGTTGTTAAATGTTAGAACTCAAAACCTTTTTTTTTCTTTTTTAGTATATGAGGAACCTTCAGCATGAGACATATTTAGTGGGCTAATGACAGAACTTGGGCCAGAATTCAGTTCTCCTCTTTTGGTTTTTGCCTATCTTTTTTTCCTAGACATGAGCTAGACGTTCCTCTTGTCTCTGTTTCTTGTAGATTAGATATAGGCTCAAATCATTGCTTTCTTTTTGCTTGTTTAGTTGGTTATGTAACCGAGTGCTGGGACTAGAGGTGTATGCCACCATACCCAGTTTATGGGGTACTTGAGGTCAAACTCGGGGCCTGGTGCATGCTAAACAAACATTCCACCAACTGGGCAACACTCCCAATCCCTTGGGGGTTATTTGAGACAATATCTCACTATGTAGCTCAGGCTGACCTTAAGCATGGATCCTCCTGCCTCTGCCTCCAGAATGGAGCATCATAGGCACATGTTACCAGGCCTTGCTTCAGATGGCAGCTTTCATTCTTGTTTATTGTTCTGTCCTTTACTTAGACACTCTGATACTGGATAGGAATCCCCCCAGCCCTCCCCTGCGTGGGCCTCAGATTTTGGCTTGAAAGGGGAGGTTGTCTCTCAGATGAAAGGGCCAATTAAGACTTTCTAGATGCTTCTCTGATCTGACTTTGGCCTCCAAGAGAGGGAAAAAGGTGAAACTAGGGTATATTCTTTCTTTGACAACCTCTTTTCCCATTACTGGAAAATTTTCTCTATTATAGGGCTCTGTGGACTGCCCTACTCTGGAGTTTGAATATGGAGATGCAGACGGGCATGCAGCAGAGTTGTCAGGTATGAATAGATGGGTCAGTAGTGAGTGGAAACATGGTTGAGAAAGCAACAGGGCTGTAATCTCCCCTGGCAGCTTCTCTGGTCTTAACAAAAGCTATTGAACAAGGGCTGTTACCATTATATCCTTCCCCCAACCCAATAACAAATATCTCTTGCATTTCCTTCTGTGAATTCCCCTTGTTGGTAGTATTCTTCATTTGTTCAGTTTATTCCTCTTTCCTAGTCATTCTTTTTTAAAATTTATTTTTTTTTATTTTATGTGAATTTATGCTTTGCCTGCATGTATGTCTGTGTGAGGGTGTTGGTTCTTGGAGTCACAGACAGTTGTGAGCTGCCATGTAGTAGCTAGGAATTGAACCCGGGTCCTCTGGAAGAGCAGCCAGTGCTCTTAACCACTGAGCCGTCTCTCCAGCCCCCATCATTGTTTTTCTTTTGATGCACTCTCAAATCAGTCCTCCCCACTTTCCATTATTTGCCTCTCTCATCCTATAATCCATGTGTTTGTGTGCCTGTTCTCTCTGCCACCCTTTCTTTATCCCAGTCTCTCTCTCCTTTGTCTTCCTTCCTTTCCCTAACACTTGTCCCTATTAAAATTCCAGTCGTGGCTGAAGGAGATTATCGGTAATTGGCTGGCTGAGTGAGGCTGGACATATCACCTGCATCATTCACAGTCGAGCTCTGCTGTAGATATTTGTGAGCTGGGGTTAAGTGATCCCATTCCTTTTTCAATTCGGAGCTGCTCCTCCCTGTCTGGAATAGGGCAATGTGTTTTAGAATAGGGCAAACGTGATCTCCTCACATTAAGGGCCTCCATGTTACACGTGCTGTGAATGCTAGTTATTAATAAATGAGCTTTGGGTGGAGATGGTGTGAAAGTTAAATATTCTGTCACATGGAAATGACACTTTGAGACATGCTTTTTCAGATAAAAAGACAAACATTTTTGCAGAAGTTCTGGTGAATAAGCACAGTGAATAAATTTTGCAGTGAGTGACAGAAATAGCTAGGTTTAATCGTGAACAAAGGATTAGACTCTAGAATGTGAATATGTGGAGAGAAAGAGAGATGAACAAAGATGAGATGACTAACCTGATAGAGAAGCAGACAAAGGATATGAACGCTCAGAAAGTCAGTGACTATATAAAGGGGCATGCATGAGTCTTTCTGTTGGATCCACAGCACCACAAAAGAAAGTGTGTGTGTGTGTGTGTGTGTGTGTGTGTGTGTGTGTGTGTATGTGTATCTGAAAATATGTTCAATTAATTAATGAAGAAAAAACATTTTTTAAAACAGGATATTATAAATTACGGTTTTACTCAATTATTGAAAAAAAAATAGCCAAATGAAGGGAAACACATGAACTATGAACCAAAGGCTGAGGGGCCCCCAGCTGGATCAGGCCCTCTGAATAGGTGAGACAGTTGATTGGCTTGATCAGTTTGGGAGGCAACTAGGCAGTGGGACCAAGTCCTGTGCTCATTGCATGAGTTGGCTGTTTGAAACCTGGAGCTTATGCAGGGACGCTTGGCTCAGTCTGGGAGGAAGGGACTGGACCTGCCTGGACTGAGTCTACCAGGTTGATCGCAGTCCTTGGGGGAGGATTTGCCCTGGAGGAGGTGGGAATGGGGGGTAGGCTGGGAGTAAGGAGAGGGGGTGGGAGGGGGGAGAATAGGGGAACCCGTGGCTGATATGTAGAACTGAATGGTATTGTAAAAAAAAAAAAAAACAGGATATTATTTCACAATCATCAGACTGCAAAACTTAAAGGCTGGCAAGATGGCTCAGCAGGTAGACCACTTGCCACCAAGCCTCATGATCTGAGTTTAAACCTCAGACCCATATGGTGATGGAAGAAGAGAACTAACACCCACAAGTTATCTTCTGGCTTCTCTATGTGCAGTATGGCACTCATATACTCATACACCCAGACACAAAATTAATTAATTAATTCATGATTTAAAAAAAACCTCAAAGGACTAATGAGCATTTTTCTAGACTGCTATGTGTTGTGTAGCAGTATGAAGGTGCAGGGTATAAAATTGGAAAGCATTAGGTCATATCTAATAAAGTTGAAGATGTACACATATTATGACCTAGTAATTTTATTCCTAGATGTATAATATGAAGAACTTTATCCTTGGGCACAAAAAAAGCATTTATTTCAGCCTTGTTTTTAATTATGAAAAATTAAGAACAACCTAAATTCCCATCTGCAGGGGAATAGATAAACTAGCATATAAGTGTAGTCAGTCTGTATATAGCCATTAACATAATTGGTCTGTATCAACATACTTCACAAATAAATACCCAAAACAAAGTCGAGGCAAAGAAGCAATAAAAAAAGAATTTATACAATTTATAATAATGTTAAGATTAAAAATAGAACACTATCACAAATACATTGTTTACATTTAGATTTCTTTTACTTGATGTGTATGAGTGTTTTGCCTGCATGCATGTATGTATGTATATTACATGTGTACTCTGGATGTGAGGATATGGATAGTTGTGAGCCACCATATGGGTGCTGGGAATTGAACCTGGTCATCTGTAAGAGTTACAAGTGCTCGTAACCACTGAGCCATCTCTCCAGCCCTGGTATATTGTTTATAGACAGATACATATGTAGTAAAAATCTAAAAATGGGCATGTGAGGAATACATGCCAAATTCATGATAGTAAGTTACTTCCCAAGAAAGGAGTAAGACTGGAGAGTAGTCTGAAGGAAATATGACAAATGTAATATTTGTTTAATCTGAGTAAAAGATACATGGCTATCTTAAATGTATTTTATAGTTATCTGTATATGAAATTTCATTAACATTTTAAAAATAAGGACAAAGTTCAGCACTGTTTACCTTCCTGACTGGGCTTTCCTGACTTTCCTGATCAAAATAAATAAAAACACATATACTCACATTTCCATTAATGAGTTAATGATTAATATTTAAGATTCAAAGTTGAGATTTGTTTCTGGCCATCCCCAGATTCTGAGACACAAAATTTAAGAGTTCTAACTTCCAAGTAATTCTCAATCTTTAGCTAGTTGGCTAGAATATAAGTAAATTCCTATTACTTCATGATATAGATGGAATAGATTTTGAGATACTTGATTTTTAAATCGTCTTTGTAAAATGAGGGTGCAGAGTGAATATTCTGGTGCTGGAAAGATGGGGGACATCGTTATCCTGTTTTATAGTCAAAGGATAGGTCATTAAGGTTAGATTTTCCTAAACACAAAATCTTTTGGCAACCCTCAGTTTGCCACATGATTTACCACATCAACTGCCCAGGTAGCCATATGTAGGAACCTAAATTTCTGTACCCTTCAAGGAAACTCAGCATAAAGAAACTGGCTCCCAACCAGCATGTGAGGTTTTGTTTGTTTGTTTGTTTGTTTTCAGCCCTTGTCCTGCCTTCCTAAACAGCACAGAATCTTGCCTCTAAGATCCCGAGTTGTGTTGCCCTTCTCTTCCCTAAAGATAGGATAGTTCTGGCCTGGGTTGGCAGAGCTGAATGGACTGCAGCCCTAAGAAACAGAAGTGATGACATTAGACCCCCTGTACTCCAACCCCCCTCCTGGCCCTTACCAAATGTCGAAGGCTGGCTTCCTTCTCTGCTGCCAGCCATCTGGCAGGACGACAGGTTTCATAGTTTAATCACCCAGGGACACACATGGCTATTTTTAACTGTTCTGAAAGGGAGGGAACTGGCTCTAGACTGAATTGGACACAAGAATGTGTTGGAACCTTCAGCTCCCTCAAGTGATCCTCTGTACTCTAGATTCCTCATTGGGGCTTCTAAATGTGACTGTTTTGTCTTTCTGCTACAGAATTATATAGCTACACAGAGAACCTGGAATTTACCACTAACAGGAGGTGCTTTGAAGAAGATTTCAAGACTCAAGGTAATGCTACATCCCTATTCACAGAAACATGCTCTTTCCCTCCATTGATATCCCAGTCTGATCTAGTAAAAGGCTAAATCAAAGTTTGATTCCTCATCCCCTTCCCAACCACATACCCTTTGTTCCTTGCATATGGAATATAGAGTTCCTTATAGAGAGAAGGTGAAACCAAGAGAAGTAGAGAGATGGCTCAGCAAGACTGAACTAATGCCCTACTGCCCGATGGAATCCTGTGCCTAACCTAGTCCTTAATGTTTAACTTCTGCCCTTGCCAGTAGTAGATTTATATGCCCTTACTGTGATCCCTTCAGATCTGTTACCCTACTTTCTCAGTGGCAATTTAATTTTTAATTTGACAAATATGTGGTGAGTATCTGTTGTGTCAGAGATACAGGAAGCAGATGTGGAAGTAATTTGCAGCTTCTACAAATAAGGTGCAGTCTGATAGCAGTGGGGAATGCGCATAGCACACAAGGAGCCAAGGCCCAGAGGGAAACTCGAAATGTAAAAGAGTGTTTAGGGCAGAGCTTTTGGTTTGGGCATTAATGTGGAAGGGGTCCTCTTGTGGTGGGCCTGTAAGGATGCCCAGGAGCTGGACATGCATGGAGACAGAGGGACTCCTTAAGGAAGGGCAGAGAACAGACTATACCTTGTGGACAAAAGTGGGAATGGTGAAGATGTGGGCACAGAGTAGGTTCAGACTAGGACATTTTGGGTCCCTTTTCTATCCCTTATGTTTCCTGGCTAAATAAGGAAAGCTTGGGCTAGGAGTGTAGCTTAGCAGTAGAGCTTGCCTAGCATGTGAAAGGCCCAGGGTTCAGTCCTCAGTGCCACACACACACACACAAAAAAAAAAAAAACCTGTTTTAAGTAAGAAAAGGTTTTGGAGAAAAGAATCTTTTGGGAACTGAGAACAGAGGTGGGTATATTATCAGGGCCTTTCCAGGAAGAAGTAGCAGTGCCAACATTAGCTGTGCACGGCTTTATATCCCTAGTGCAAGACACTAAGGAATGGCTGGAGTTGGAAGAAGATGCCCAAAAGACTTATATGATGGGACTTCTGGACCGACTGGAGGTGGTCAGTAGGGAACAACGGCTTAAGGTGGCCCGGGCGGTTCTCTATCTAGCCCAAGGTAAGGGTCTGTTTTCACTGATTTGATAGGGGTAGAAACCAGGTGGGGAGTGGATAAAGCAGGGTCTCTTACATCTCAGTGACAGGGCTTGCCACGGTAGGAGTAGCCTGTCCTTGCAAGGAGATCAAGAGACAGTATTGGATACTGTTCTGGATCTCTTGGGATCTGCCTCTATCTTACCAAGCACATCAGGTTCTTCCTTTCTTTTGTCTTTTTAAAAACAGGGTCTCATTTTGTAGCTCTGGCTAGTTTCGAACTCACAGAGATGCATCTGCCTCTGCCTTACAAATGCTAGGATTAAAGATGTGTGCTGTCATGCCTGGCTCTCTTTTCTTTCTTTTTCTCTGAGAATGACTGTGAACTCTTGATCCTCCTACCTCTACCTTCTAAGTTAGGATTACAGACATAGGTCATCATACCCTGTGCATGTCACAACTTCTTACATGGATTTTTCCCTCTTTACTCTGGGCTCTAAGTGTATATGAAGATTGGCAAAAGAGTCCGTGTAGGGAGGGCTGATGAGGTACCACCAATAGAGTTAGCACAGACACTGCTTTCATCAACTGTGCCCTGGCACCAGCACTGAGGTTTCTCATTGGCATTTGAAGATTCAAGCCAACACAGCTGCAGGAGGGGATGCTGGGAATAATTTGGAGATAACCAGAACTAAATGAGATTAATTGGGGAAAGCTTCCCAGAAGAAACGTGTCAGCCAGGTGTTGGAAGAAGCATTGAGATAGTCTTGCTAGAAAATGAACATAAGCTCTTAGAGCACGCATGTGAGGACTGCTGGCAACCCGACAGATTGGGAACTAAGAACTGTAAAAAACAAACAACAGAACGACAAATGGGAAGAAGAGCTAGGAAAGGAAGAGTGCAGTCGATAAGGTGGTACTTGTGAATCTCTTGGGTCTGATGCTCCAGCCAGCTTCTAACTGCCAAGACAAAGACCCTTTTCCTTGAGGGCTTTGCCTGCAGCCCATGCTGGGCAGTCAGAGAGCGGGGAGAATTAATAGACTCAGTCCTCATAAAAATGACTAACAAGATTGAGAAGATAATCCTGAGTGAGATAACTCTGAGTTGTGTGTTTTGTGCTATGTCCAGAAAGTCCCCCGAGACTGAGCTCTTTCAGCTGCCTCCCTTCCCTCTCTCACTCCCCCATTCCTCTTCTGGTGATTCCTGAAGAGCCATCCATTCCCAAATATTTGCACTTGAGTCCTTATCCTAGGATCTACTTCTGGCGGGTGGGGGGATTTAAGGTTGACTTACCCAGGAGACTACCTCTTTTCTCCACTGACTCACTCATTTAAGGAAGTTCTCATGGGCACTGCCCAAATTCTGTGAGCCTCATTGGTCTGTAGAATATTGGGAAAATGTTAGGATCATGTGGCAGGGTAGGAAGCTGCCCCCTCTCAACTCCTGCTGTGCCTGTCTGATCCTCCAGGCACTTTTGGGGAATGTGATTCAGAGGTCGATGTGCTACACTGGTCCAGATACAACTGCTTCCTGCTCTATCAGATGGGAACCTTCTCAGCCTTCCTGGAGCTACTCCACATGGAAATCGAGTGAGAAGCCTTGGGAGGGGGCTGGCTTAGAAACTTTCTTGAAGAACGGATTCTCGTGTCTGTGGATTTCCTCAGTAGATTTCCCTATGAGAGCTGAGTCTGCTCCCATCTCCACTCAGAGCTCACTGGCAGTTTCCCCTACCAGCTTTCTGGATACTCTGTTCTTGCTCCCTACGCTTGAACTAAGCGCAGCTACGATCCTGAGCTTCACAGGCCTATCCTGGTTTGGTTACCTTTTTAATCTAAGCACCTTTTCAGCTGAGCCCAACTCTGGAATTCATAAAGGAAACTTTTTCCATAATAAACACAATGCAGGAGGAACAGACCAGTTTCTGTCAATGTGACAGAAATTATTTCCCTCATGAGTGGTGACTGTAGCGGTGGCCTTATCTGCTGCTGTTCCTACAGCGAACCCTCTTTCTCTTGTGCCTGCTGTCCAGGAGCTTTAGATACACTGAAGTCTGTTTACTATATGTCAGATGTTGCTTAGTATCTGTTCTGTGTCCGGCACAGTGGTAAGCATTGTGTGGAATCACAAGAGAGGCTGATATCACCTTTTGCCTGTCTCCACCATAGATGAGGATTTCCTGAGGTAGCAAGGGAATTCTACGGGTTCCTATACCTTAGATCAGTTTCCTTGTGGATACATAACCAGGGGATGGCAGGCATTTGTTTGTGTGAGGAGGGAGGGAGAGCACAGGGAGGAAGGAGACCTTATGGCTTCCTGTTCTTTCCTTCCTCTCTATGGCAGCAACAGCCAGGCCTCTAGTAGCGCCCTTCGGAAACCAGCTGTCTCCATTGCTGACAGCACTGAGCTCAGGTGAGTGAGGGGGACCGTGGGCTTTGGACAGAGGTGTGGTTAGCATGGGTTACCCTTTTTCCAAATCCCGGATGAGTGAGAAGTTACCTTTTAACTAATCTTATCTGATTGGACTCCCACTGATGACATTCTTGAAGTCTGTACCTATAGTCTGGGAACTGCCTTGGGAATCTCTTATGATCCTTTTGTAACTCCAGGGTGCTGCTGAGTGTCATGTACCTAATGGTGGAAAATATCCGCCTGGAGCGAGAAATAGACCCCTGTGGGTGGAGGACAGCCCGAGAGACCTTCCGAACTGAATTAAGTAAGAAGTGGCACTTGAGGAGGGGTGGGTATAGAGTACTGAGGGTGGACGGGAAGTAGTGGAAACCCAGCAGAGGAAAGTGGACCTATATTCTCTCTTTCTTTTTAAAATCAGCATCTTTTCTTTTTTAAGACAGATGTTTCATGGGACACGAGGGCTGGGTTTAATTGCATCCCTGTGTGTCTAGTTCCCCTGGTTAGAAATGAGGATAACTGTTCTTCTCCCATTTCATCATGAATCCCATATTGTGGGGAAAAGATTTGAAGTTCCTTAAAAACTGGACTTTGTTCTAATGTAAGTTGAAGTGGTCATCTGAGAGGGGTAGAATGTGAAAGCATTAAAAAAATATATTTATTAATGTAAATAAGTAAAGAATAAAGTATGGCCCATGAAATACCTTGATTCCTTTAGCTAGAAAGCCACATCATTATTGTTACTTCCTATTTTGTATGACCCCGAAAGCATTATCTTAATAACCTCTGGGGTGGGGGCACACTATTTTACCATAATAGCCCCAATCCTGTCCTTTAAGGGAATTCCCTCTGGGGTCTCACTATGCCTCCTTCTCAAGACAAAGTGCTCTGGAAGTTTTCAGGGGAGGTGAGTGCCTTCCTCAGTGCACCCAGACTCAGGGATCTTAGGGTAGGATATCAGCTACTTCATCTCTCTTTCTCTTGGTTCTCGTTATACCTCAGGCTTTTCCACACATAATGAAGAGCCTTTTGCCCTCCTGCTCTTTTCCATGGTTACCAAATTCTGCAGTGGCCTGGCCCCTCACTTTCCAATAAAGAAGGTTCTGCTTCTGCTCTGGAAGGTGGTTATGGTGAGTGGCTGATCTCCATTCCCATCTCACCTGGTCAGAGCTAGGCAGCGGAATAAGCCAGCTGTTAGCCCCAGCTAACTGAGAGGAACAAGAGGCCCACCTGGAGTCATCAAAGCTTTTGTACCATCAGGTTTCTGTTTCTATTGGAGGAATCTGTTGGATGCCACCCCATGAGCTGAAGATGTCAATGGCACCTTTCTCTAAGAGAACTCATGTTTCATAGAAAGAACCCTAGCTGACCACTGGAATCTGACTGTTTATACCAGTGAACCTTGGACAATTCTGTACCTGTTTCTGTAGCCATGAAATGTTAAGATTAATGCATGCCTTTTCTTCTAATAGAGAATGGGTGTCCTTACAAGTATATAATTAATCATTTATTTATTATTTAATCTGGCCCTTCATCCTATAGTCTCCCTCTGTCTCCCATCCTATAGGGCTGGAGGAACAGCATACCCTCTCAGTGGGCCTCCTAGGGTGAACCACCTCTTGATTACAGAGGAAACTATGCAACACTAGGACACCATAGCATCTGAATGTGCTCCTTAAAATTGATTGTGCCGAGGACAGTGGCACATGGTTGTAAAACTAGCACTCAACAGACTGAGGCATGAAGACTGAAGGTTTAAGGCCATCTTGGGCCACACATTGAGACCCTGCTCAAAAAACAAAACAAAGGGAGGACTGTCTCCTATTTTTTAAATGGTTTCCAGTGGTGTCCCCTCCCCTTCTAACGTTTAGTGCTGTTTCCAACCCCAGGTCAGTAAATCATGCTGTGGTTTGTTCTGACCCTAGAGAGCCTCAGACTGAAGTGGTGACAATGTTTGCTTCTTCATGTGCAAGAGGCAGTGTGAGGAATCGGCAGCTGGGGTTCTTTCCTTCTGTCCATGTTTCTCTGACTTCATTCTCGATTACTGCCCCCCCTTCCCCTCTCTTCTCTTCTTTTTTATAACAATTTTTTAATTACAATATAATTACATCATTTTCCCCTTTACTTTTCCTCTCTCTAACACCTTCCATGCCCCCATCCCTGCTCCTTGTTCTCTCTGAAATCCATGGCCTCTTTTCCTTTAGTTATTGTTACATACACACATACACACACACACACACACACACACACACACACACACACACATGTGTATGTAACAATAACTAATTGTTAACGCCATGGGAAATGCCTCTGTATAGGGTATCTCAACATGTCAGGTCTATTTATATCCTAAGTTAACCCCATGTGAATCTAGGGTGTACGTGTGTGTGTGTGTGTGTGTGTGTGTGTGTGTGTGTGTGTGTGTGTGTATTTCCAAATACATAAATGCAGCATGCTCAGGACTGACCAGATGATATTAGATAACCTCCCTTTTCCTTTTTACTCTCTAGTTTACACTTGGTGGATTTGAGCATCTGCAGGCTCTCAAAATACAGAAGCGTGCAGAGTTGGGCCTGCCTCCATTAGCTGAGGACAGTATCCAGGTCGTAAAGAGCATGCGTGCTGCCTCCCCACCCTCTTACACTCTTGATCTGGGGGAATCTCAGCTGGCACCTCCACCCTCCAAGCTACGGGGCCGCCGTGGTTCTCGAAGGGTATGGACCAAGCATATGGTAATATTGGGGTATGGACTGGTCAAGAATCAAGATTCTAAGATGCTATGGATGTGGTAGGAAATGGCAGTAAATGGCCATCCCAGGTTGGGCCTGTATTCAACATGAATCCTTAGAGTTTATACTTGGGCCCCTGTCCATGTATTATTCATCTGGACCTCAGTGACTAGAGTTGCTTAGCCTCCTAAATATGTGTGTTAGAATTCTGAGAGTAGGAACCCTGAAAAGAGCACCTAGCAAATCTGCATGTCTATCATGAATCACTTACCATTTTCTTGGCAGTAAGAAGTTTTATTTTGAGCTACCATACTCTGTCTGGCTTTGGACCACAAGCTTACATTTGTGAGCTGGCTGGTTAGGTTTCTAGATAGTGTATATTATAGAGAAGTTCTGAATAGGTTACATTGAGCCGTGACCACATTTTCATGAACTCACCTGCCTGACCTATCAGAGTTTACCAATGAAAGGTGACAGAGCCACACAATCCAGTCTAAATTGTAGGCAGTATGACTTTGAAAAAAAAAAAAAAAACCTTTCTTTTTTTTGTTTCATAAAGTAATGCTTACTCATTGTAGAAAATTTGGAACAAATATAAAAATGTGATGAAGAGAGAAAAATCACCCACAAGCTTAACAACCAAAGGCAGTCACTGTTAACTTTTTGGCCTATTTCTGTCCAATCTCTTTTTCTTATGCAATAAGATTTAACATTCTAAACTCACTTTCCTCTGCCTGGCAGCAAGCTTCTGTCATCTTCTTCCTCAGTCAGCCAGCTGGTGTATGCTGACAGCAGGCAAACTAATTGAATGTTCACCTAAGCAGAGCATAATTAGGAGGGAAAGTGGCTGGGGGAGCACAGGTGCTTTCGGGAAGCTAGCTAGCCAGCACACTGTACTCTGTGCTCTGTTCCTGGCCATGGCCCTTCTTCCCAGGAGCTGAGTCCAGTGAGTTAGAAGATTGAGATGAATAATGGAATGTTCTCATAGTAAAAGGGTTTCAACCTCATGTTTCCTGACGTCTAGAGAGAGTAACTTCAGACAAGGTTGCCATAAGCTCTATCTAATTTCCTCTCTCCACCACCACCACCAGCAACTCCTCACCAAGCAAGACAGCCTGGACATCTACAATGAAAGGGATCTCTTCAAAACTGAGGAACCAGCCACAGAGGAAGACGAGGAGTCTGCAGGTGATGGAGAACGAACCTTGGATGGAGAGTTAGACCTACTAGAACAGGATCCGCTCGTGCCACCTCCACCCTCACAGACACCTCTCTCTACTGACCGGGTAGCCTTTCCCAAGGGCCTTCCCTGGGCCCCAAAGGTCAGGTAGGTTTAATGGCACCAATATCCTGAGCTTTGGGATTTCGATCACTGAAGAGCCAGGGTGGAATAGCATACATATTCAGTATTCATTAACCTGGTGTGGTAATCAGAACTCCTGGGTTTGAAGTTCCTTCTGTTGATTTCTGTGTTCTTCCACTGCTCTAGTCCTTCCAAAGGAAGGATCAAGAACTCTGAAAAGTTCTCTTTCTCAAGGTTGTTTTGTTTTCTTCCTCTCTCTGGTATTGGTCTCTTCACCATCATCTCAGACAGAAGGACATTGAACACTTCTTGGAGATGAGCAGAAATAAGTTCATTGGATTCACCCTGGGGCAGTAAGTGACTAGATATTCAAAACCAAATATAAAGTATATATATATATGTGTGTGTATATATATATATGTATATATGTATATATATATATATATATAATCTAGAAGGTATTTCACTATCAAAGGTGTCATTAGGCTACATAGTCCTTTAAGTGGGAATCTGTCACCTGCAGGCCAAGTGAATAATTAAGAGACTATATGATATAAATCATACATGCTTTCAGACATGCTTCTGTGTGTCATTGTTATTTTTGTGACTTTAAGCAAATGATGGACCTGGAACCTTATATAAGAAGGTATAGAATACCAGGGGTAGATGCTAAAGTGTGTGGGCCCTGGGACCCCACAGTATATGGTTAGTTTTCTCTCCTGCTGAGCTTATGGTTTGGTGTTTTGGGCCTCTTACAGGGACACAGATACCTTGGTTGGATTGCCTCGACCCATCCACGAGAGTGTGAAGACTCTAAAGCAGGTGACCAGGGTGGACTTCCATTTCTCGGGGATAGGGAGCCATCAGTTAAGTCAGATTACCACTACCTTGCATACTGGGAAGAGGTCTTCTTCCAGATACGCCCAGGACCTTCTGCATCCCCACTGCAGGCCTTTTGGCCAAATAGGAAAAGTCAGGTCTCTCTCTGCTTCCCCATTTTCCTACATTCAGATCGATGAGAAAACATTCCCTTCTCTTGTTTCTTTCCCTCCTTCTGTCCTTCTCTCTCCCTTCCCATTCTGTTTCCTTTCTTTATCTCCCCACAAGTCTACTAGCTTCTAAAGGCCAAAGATTGGGTAGGAATCGTCTTTCTATCCAGTTACGTTAAACACAAAGAATGTGGGGTCACCACTCTATACATACATGCATGCATATCAAACCTGTCTGGGCAAAGGTCTATTCTTGGCTTCCCCCTACATTTTAAAGATAAATGACTAGGTATTTGTTAGTATCCAACAAATATGTAATACACAGAAACATTGTTTATGAAGTACTGCTCAGTGCTAATTATGCAGAAGAGAATAAGGTTCTTGTTTCCAAAGGTCTGTTTGGGACGATAAACCTATGGACTATTTCCTTATGAACAAGGAAGGATAGGGAAGAGATTGGAACACATGTAAATGAGGTTCTCAACCCTTGTTGATGTTTTCTTATCTTTGCCAGCACAAGTATATCTCCATTGCAGATATACAGATCAAGAATGAAGAGGAGCTAGAGAAATGCCCCATGTCTTTGGTAAGTCAAGGGCTCCGGCACACAGAAGGGAAGAATGAACTCTGTCTGTGGTGCTGACACAGAGCATACATTGTACACGCACTCATTCAGCTTGTTGACTCTTACCGTGTGTCATATAAGACAAAAGCCACACACTGTATTAAAGTTGGAGAACAAGACCATCCCAGAATGGTAGATCCTGTGAAGATAATTTAAATAGGATAACAGCTGGGCGGTGGTGGCACACGCCTTTAATCCCAGCACTCGGGAGGCAGAGCCAGGAGGATCTCTGTGAGTTCGAGGCCAGCCTGGGCTACCAAGTGAGTTCCAGGAAAGGCGCAAAGCTACACAGAGAAACCCTGTCTCGAAAAACCAAAAAAAATAAATAAATAAAAAATAAATAAATAGGATAACATCATGCAACTATCTGTCGGCCATTTTGGGTTGGGCAGTTGGAATAGACTCTAAAGCAGGTGACCAGGGTGGACTTTCATTACTCGGGGGTAGGGAGCCATCAGTTAAGTCAGATTACCACTACCTTGCATACTGGGAAGAGGTCTTCTTCCAGATATGCCCAAGACCTTCTGCATCCCCACTGCAGGCCTTTTGGCCAAATAGGAAAAGTCAGGTCTTTCTCTACTCCCCCATTTTCCTACATTCAGATCGATGAGAAAACATTCCTTTCTCTTGTCTTGTTTCTTTCCCTCCTTCTGTCCTTCTCTCTCCCTTCCCATTCTGTTTCCTTTCTTTATCTCCCCACAAGTCTACTAGCTTATAGTAGTAGATGAGCTATCTAAGAAGATAACATTTAACCAAGATCTGAAGTACGGAAAGGAGCCAGCCATAGAAACATCCAAGGAAAAAAAATCCCAAGTAGAATCAGAGCAGAAGAGGCAGGCACAGAGAACAAGAGGCAGCAAAAGAAGGCTGCTGTGACAATCCATGGGTAAGAGGTGGGATTGTGGAGATGACTTCAGACAAGTGGCCTGGGGACACATTATGTAGGACCTATTAGCAGAGGTAGGGAGCTTCCTGATTCACTGCACAAAGGGAAACCTTTGGAGATTTTTAGCAGAGGAAAGACATTGTTCTGGTTTAAAACAAAAACAAAAACAAAACAAACAAACAAAAAACCACCATCTACTAAGCAAAGATTAGGCCAAACAGAGAGGGGAGGCATTAACTCATTTCAAAACAGTTAAGGTGAGAGTTGATATGACCTAGGGTCATAAAGTAGGTGAATTTGGGTTATATTTTGGAAGTATTGCTGACAAGATTTGCAGCTCAATTAGATATATATCATGAGGCAAAGAGAAGAATCAAGAATAAGTGTTGGCAGGGCAGCGGTGGTGCACACCTTTAATCCCAGCACTCAGGAGGCAGAAGCAGGGGGATCTCTGTGAGTTTGAGGCCAGCCTGGTCTACAGAGCTAGATCCAGGACAGGCACCAAAACTACACAGAGAAACCCTGTCTGGAAAAACAAACAAAACAAACAAACAAACAAACAAACAAACAAAAAACAAATGAGAGTCATTGATTTATTACAATGTTAAGAACTATAGACAAGGCTAAGAGAACCCAAAGGAGAAGGCAGAGACAGAAGGGGATGGAACCCAGGAAAGTCCCTAGAATACACCCATGGATTGAGGGTGGGATGAGTCAGGAAAGAAACCACAAAGAAGTAAGGAAAACACTCAATGAAGTGGAAGAAAATCTACAAGTTTAATACCATAAAAACAGTCTTTAAAGAAGGGGGCGACTGGCTAGGCCAAAAGCTGCTGAGAGATGGCCCATGATAAGAACAGAAGTGTGTATTGGATTGGGCAGTATTAAGATAGTTGGTGACGGTGAAGAGTGATCACAGAGAAATGGCTAAAAGCCTGATATGAGTACATTGAAAAGGAATGTGAAGAAAAGAAGTAGACAACCAAAAAGTGTGGTAAAGAAGGGGAGAAAAATGGGATGGTAGCTACAGGAAGATGTGAGATAAAGGAGAGTATCATGCTAAAACATAAAAATGTACAGTGTTTGTGTAATCCCAGTACTTGAGACAGAGGCAGAAGGGTCATGAGCTCAAAAGTCATCCTCAGCTACTTATCTAGCTGGAGGCCAGCCTAGGCCATTTGAGACCTTGTTTGGATAAAAAAAAAAGAAAGAAAGAAAAAGAAATGAAATGATCCAACAGAGCAACTAACTAAAGGTCTGATAGATTCTATCAAGAGAAAGGAAAGAGTATGTGGGCCGGAGAGATGGCTCAGTGATTAAGAGTACTTTCTGTTATTCCCATGGATCAATTTCCAGCACCCACATGGCAGCTTACAACCATCTGTAACTCTAGTTCCAGGGAAATCTGTGGTAGTTTGAAAGAAAATGGTCCCCAAAGAGAGTGGCACTATTAAGAGCTGTGGCCTTATTGAAGTAGGTGTGGCCTTGTTGAAGAAAGTGTGTTACTGTGGGGACAGGCTTTGAGGTCTCTTTTGCTCAGGCTTTGCTCAATGTGATACTCAGTCCACTTCCTGTTGCCTTCTGATCAAGATGTAGCCAGCAGTATGTCTGCCTGCATGCTGCCATGCTCCCTACCATGATGTTAATAATGGACTAAACCTCTAAAACTATAAGCTTCCACTTCAATTAAATGTTTTCCTTTATAAGAGTTGCCGTGGTCATGGTGTCTTTTCACAGTAATAGAAAACGTAGCTAAGATAGGATCCAATACCTCTGGCTTCCATAGGCACCTGCACTCATATTCACATACTCATATGTACACACACTTATGCATAATTTAAAATAATGAAAATAAATCTTGAAAAGAAAGATTATGGGCTCCCAAGCACAAGTAGAGGCTTGGTTTATGTTCGAAATACAGAACTTCATCTTGCCTATCAGAAAGCAAGTAGAGACTGGCAGATCTGCTATTCCAAAGATGTAGTATGTTTGTCTGATAACCCTATCTTTATGTGAGTCAGAGCCAGCAACTTGAAGGGGTTTGCTGAAAAGAGAGAAGGTAGTAAGCCTTGTGGGGATCAGGAAGGTACATATGCTAAGATCACCAGGCTCTCCTGAATGCCTACTCAAGACTTGTATTCACTGGGCCAATTATTCCCCTTTGCCTCCAAGTCTTGTGACAGTGACACTTGCCCTGTAATAGGGGCTCTCAAAGGAAAAAGGACTGCATTGGCCAAAGATTCCAGTGAGGCCTGGATTGCCTCTTGAGCATCTGAGACCCCTGCTCCCCCCATTCTGATAAAGGGATTCACTGGGGTCATGAAGAAGACAGTGATATACATGGTGCTCTTAGAAAAAAGGAAGTGATGTTGATGAGGATAATGGAGAGAGGGTAAAATTAGTTTCCAATCCTTTACAATAAAAACTTCCTTGCTAATACTCATCTTGTTTCTCTGACCATGAGGTACTTAGTGCTATCACTAACCCTCCCTACTGAATCGCCTACCTTTTCCTTCCTCCTTCCTAGATGGTAGAAAACCTCTGGAGTTCTTGGTTAACCTCTAATTAATGCCATGGGAAATGCCTCTGTATAGGGTATCTCAACGTGTCAGGTCTATTTATAGCCTAAGTTAACCCCATGTGAATATGTGAATCTAGGGTGTGTGTGTGTGTGTGTGTGTGTGTGTGTGTGTGTGTGTGTGTGTGTGTACCGAAGCAGCGGGCTGAGCTGACTCCTAGCTTGAAGTTGACTCCTGATGGAGTATGTGACATGGAAAGAGTAATTAACTTCAGATAACAGGGAAACTAGACTCAGCAATTGTTGGGACTGGAAAAAGACATCAAAGATCATCTAAAGCCGGGCGGTGGTGGCGCACGCCTTTAATCCCAGCACTCGGGAGGCAGAGCCAGGCGGATTTCTGTGAGTTCGAGGCCAGCCTGGGCTACCAAGTGAGCTCCAGGAAAGGCGCAAAACTATGCAGAGAAACCCTGTCTCGAAAAACCAAAAAAAAAAAAAAAAAAAAAAAAAAAAGATCATCTAAACCAGCTCAAAGAAAAATGCCTGGTCAACTGTGTTTTTGACCATAGGGAGAAGAGGTGGTACCAGAAACACCATGTGAAATCCTCTACCAGGGCATGCTGTACAGCCTCCCTCAGTACATGGTAAGAAGCAGCCTGGGCCAGAGCGGCCCTCTTCTTCTAAGAGGAAAGTAGAATTCTGAACTTTGCTTGTGGCTCCTCTGGAGGTGCCATTCTCCCTAGCCTTTCTACTGGGGTCAGGGTGCAGAATGAAGTAAGGTCCACATCCGATGCATCAGGGCCCTTTCTCCTAGCTATTACCACCATCATGAGTTCTGCCGCTGTCTGCCATGTCTTCGGCAGCCTCTGGTTAGGAATGGTGAAGGTGTTGATACGTTAGAGGAAGAAAACAAGGGGAGAATGTCAGGCTTATCTCTCCCACTTATTTCTCTGCATTGCTCCCCGCTCCCCACTTTGTTCTTTCAGTGCTCCCTTTAGAAGGAGCAGTCCTGAAACAAAACAGCCTAGAAGCTTGCTTTGGCCTCCCTCCTTGGCCTCACAGACAAGCCTCAGGATAAACACTTGTTTGCATTCCTGTATGATGGCAAGGCTGAGTCACTGAAGGGAAATCTAAGATAAAAGCTTTGAAATACTTGCTGAGTGGTATAGACAAGGGGGGCTTTCTTCTTTTCTATCTCCCAGATTGCTCTGCTTAAGATTCTGCTGGCTGCAGCCCCCACCTCCAAGGCTAAGACAGACTCTATCAATATCCTAGCAGATGTCCTGCCTGAAGAGATGCCGTGAGTGCTTGCACTGGGGCAGCTGCTAGACACTAGTGTCTTGTCTTGAGGGCCTCTCTGTCCCACCTCACTTGGTTAACACTTAAGGAATTGTCTTCAAAGAAATCTCTCCTTACCTGTGCCCTGTCTCCTGCAGGGCCTTCTACTGAGCTCTGTGTAACTCAGAACTAGGGTCCAACAGATAATAACCTTAGTGCTAGTGACTAGTTCCCAGATATATCGGTAGACAGTGCCAATGAATAAGTTTGCCAGAGAGACGACACGTCAACAAAGAGATCATGGAAGCTTTTTCCTGGACAGATTCCTAAATGGGAACTCTGGAGGTTTCCCTAGCACAAAAGTTCAAGTTTCCTAAGTTCTGACCCTCATATATATACACATACATACATACATGCATACATACATATATCATATCTAGCCCAAATACTTGGGTCTTTTAGGCCTCCCTCCTCACCACCTTTATACTGATGCTTCCTCTCTCCCTTGTAGCATAACTGTTCTCCAGAGCATGAAGCTGGGCATTGACGTGAACAGACACAAGGAGATCATTGTAAAGAGTATCTCTGCCCTGCTCCTTCTCCTTCTCAAACACTTCAAACTCAACCATATCTACCAGGTGAGCAGGTGGGAGTGCTGTGTCACAAGCTTAAGTATTCCTCATGCCTTAGAGAGGCAACACAAGAATCCTGTACTGCTGAGCTTTGTTTGGTCTTTCCTTTACCCTCTAGCGAGTCCAGCTATTTGTAGCATGTGTAGATATGGAGTGGGATGTGGGAGCCACCCTAGAAAGATACAAAAACCTATGGCCTTCATAAGTTAGCTAGGGATTCTTAAGAATACTCCTAGTCAGTTAGAATCAGTTCAACCATCCCAGAAAGGTCACTGGGCATATTGACCGTGCTTTTCTGTATGTGAAGCACTTTTCTGACATTTGAGATATAATTCTAAATGAGGCACAGTTCAGGCTCTTACAGGCCTTACAGTCTTGTAACAGATACATAAATGTCCAATTGTAGAGTGGTGTGGTACAGGGAGGCACAGGATGCTATAGAAATACCAATTCCAAGCCGGGCGTGGTGGCGCACACCTTTAATCCCAGCACTCGGGAGGCAGAGGCAGGCGGATCTCTGTGAGTTCGAGGCCAGTCTGGTTTCCAAAGCGAGTTCCAGGAAAGGCGCAAAGCTACACGGAGAAACCCTGTCTCGAAAAAAACCAAAAAAAAAAAAAAAAAGAAATACCAATTCCAGGGAAGAGGTGACTTTTAACTTGAGTCCCAGAGAAAAAGATCTTAGTCTGGAAATGGAACTTATCAGGGAATAATAAGAACCAATTCAAGCAGAAAAGCTAATACATGAAAGCTCAGAGGAGAAAGAGCAGAGTATTTTTGGAAACTAATTAAATATTGCTAGAGTTCTGACTTAGAGTGAGGATGATAGAGATGTTCTGGTAATACATGAAGCCACAGGGGTTAGCAGGTATCATATATGTGATAGCATACAATTATGGAATGTCTATGATGTGCTTGACATCCTACAAAGCTTTTGTGAGCTTCTCACCCCTAGGAGGCCTTATTTTATCCCTGGTTTTTTTTTTTTTTTTTTTTTTTTGGTGGGTGGGGAGCTGGTTTTGTTTGCTTGCTTGTTTTTAGTTTTGTTGTTTCTTTTGAGACAGGGTCTCACTATGTAGCTCTGGCTGTCCTGGAACTCACTGTGTAGACCAGGCTGACCTTGAACTCAGAGATCTGCCTGCCTCCACCTCCTGAGTGCTCCAGCTTATCTCTATTTTATAGGTGAGGAGAATAGAGTTAAAAGTCAAGACCTTGCTTTCCTTCCCCACAGAGTTATTATTTGTCTAGAGCCTGTGGACACTGCCAAGATACAGGAACAAGATGAGGACAAGTAAATGGATGCTTCTTCTTTAGGGAGAGTTGGGAATGTGGAAGCCTTCTCAGCTCTGAGGCTTTACCCCATTTTCCACCTAAGCACTCAAAATAAAGCCTGATATGAGAGTGAGTCATCAGTGTACAGGGAAGGCCCCTGCAAGGTCTGTGGCCATGTGTTTGCTGAGCCAGGACTGGAAGGAGCAAAGTGGTTAGAAATGGCTTCCTCTTTCCACTAGAATGTGTGTTCCTCAATGTTTCTCTTGGTGGGCAGTAGGTAGATCTATAGCCAGACCAACAGATGTCCTGATGGGCCTTGCCACAGTGTATATAAGTGTAAGTCCTGAAAGAGCCTGGGCATGGCTCAAATTTTAAAAACTTGCCATCTTTTGATAGTAGGTATGTACTGGCTCCTTTGTCTGGGGCTTCAGAAAATACCTTTGGTTGACTTGTAGGGAGAAAATATTGAGAAGAGAGAGGTGGTTATGGCACAAGCTGATTCCCCACCTTTAACCACATATTCAGAATCAGAAAGCAGCTTACCCTTCTGACATGGCTACTTCTTGCTGATGACACAGAGATGGGGGTTTAAAACACCATGGTTCTCTGCCTTTTCAGCCTTATTTCTGTACTGTGCCAGCATTCTAAGTTTCTAATTTGGAAGCAATTTTTTTGTTGGTGCTTCTCAGTGCATAATAAACAAAATCCAGAGTGACTAACTCTATAACATTGCTTCTTTCTTCCTGGACACAAACCCCATATGGATTTAAGAGAGCCAAATGGAACTATGGTGTCTATCTCATCAAGGACATCCTGGACTTCTCAGTGTAGAGTCTACAGGCTGAAGAGGCTCTTGTTCACTCATTTATTGATACATTGATATTCTAAGTATTAGAGATAACAACATATTCTGGACAGACTACTGAAACCACATTCCAGTGGTTTCTGTGTGCTGTCTCCAGCTTAATGCCAGCAGTTGCTAAGCGTTAGTTGCACCTGTCCCTGCTCTATCAATCAGAGTTGAAACATGAGCCAGAGATTTGGTGTGGAAACCAGCTCCCTCAAGGAGACTTTCTTTCCCATTGAGCTTAGGAACAAAACTCACAGTAATTCTTGCTATTTATTTGAGATATGTTGTTCTTTCTAGGGTATGTACTATGTGGCTTTGATCAAGAGCTTGTAGCATCCACTGCAGATTGTCCTGCATGTAAGATAGGACAACTGAAAATGAGTGTCCCCATTTCAGAGACTGACAGACTGATCACAAAGTAGACAGTAGATATTCTTGGGAATGGATGTTATATTTGTATTTCACTGTCTCTTTTTTTCATACGTGTTTTATATCTTCCCCCAAATAAGCAAAATTTTCTGCTTTGATCTTTTAATTCAGTTTGAATATGTGTCACAACATTTAGTGTTTGCCAACTGTATCCCCTTGATCCTGAAGTTCTTCAATCAAAATATCCTGTCCTATATCACTGCCAAAAACAGGTATGGACTCTGGACAGATTTCTAGGGGCTACTTTGGGATGATTAAGAAAATTCCATCACTGCACCTTTCATTTCTTCTGGTGTCTCTAGTCCCTCCTTTCTTAGAGTTTTCCTTGTTAGATTGAATTTTCTTGAAGTATTAACTCATGGGAATATGTAAATTTTCCTCGTTGTGTAGATTTTATATATTGATAATTTCAAACTTGAAAAATACTTTGAAATGAACCTAGATTTTTGTGTTGTACAATAGCCCTTTTGTCTGAACAGTTCTGCTTTTAGTACAAACCATAAGCTGCAGTAACTGGATACACTGCTTTGTAAACAAAAAGTATGATACAAAATCCATGATGCTGAGAGTGCCGAATCCTAACCACCAGACCACCAGGGGAGGTTCAAAATCTGTAATCAAAGGTAAACAATGGACCTCTATTTGGGTAGATCAATTTGTAGTTTAAAATATATTTTTAAATGTTTATGTTTATGCATGTGTATGGGTGCACACATGCCAAGGCATGGATGTGGCAGTCAGAAGACAACTTGCAGGAATAGGTTCTCTTCCCCACTAAAGCGTCCTGAGGATCAAACTCAGGTTGTCAGTGTTGCAATTAGGAGCTGAGCTACCTTGTCAGCCCAAAATATGATAATTTTACATTCATAATTCCACTTACTCTTGGCAATGCTATGAGATAGTACAAGTTTTGTTTTTGTCCCCATCTTGCCGGTTAGGAGACAAGTCAGAGAGGCAAATTGGTTTTATCAAGAATAACAAGATTATGAACCTTCAAAAATAGATCAGTCGATAAAGGACCATACAAGCATGAGGACTTGGGTTCTGATCCCTATAACCCATGTAAAAGTTGGGTGTGGTAGTATACATCTGTAATCCCAGCCCTTGGAAGATGGAGACTGATCCATGGAGCTCACTGGTCAACCAGCATAGACAAATCATTGAGCTCCATGTTTAATGAGAGGCCCTATCTCAAAAAAAAATAAGTAGAGAGTAATTGAGGAAGATGCCTGACATTAACCTCTGGCCTCCACATGCTTGCATACACATGTGTATGTCCACCTGCACACATACATGAGCACACCTACATAATATATACCACACATACAAGATTAACATGAACAAACAAACAAACAAAAAGCCAGGTAGTGGTGGCATATGCCTTTAATCCCAGCACTCGGGAGGCAGAGGCAGGCAGATCTCTGTGAGTTCGAGGCCAGCCTGGTCTACAGAGCAAGCTCTAGGACAGGCACCAAAAATACACAGAGAGACCCTGTTTTGAAAAAACAAAAACAAATCAAAACAAAGATTAACATGATTAACTTTTTAAATAAAAACATAGGCTTTTCTGTGATACAAATTGCTCTCTGTTCTTCCAGCCAGTCTGGGACTGGGGGATTGTAGGGTAGATCCTTATTCCTTAATTTGCTTCCAAAAGGACTGGAATAGCATGTTAGTCAGGAGAGTTTGCCAGAATTCCCTACCAGAGTTTCTAAAGTAGAAAAAGACTGATGTCTGACTTGGGGTGACTGGAGAGGGAAAGAGTGTGGGAAAATCTCATGGGTCAGTCAGTACTGCTTGAAATTCCACCATGGAGTGACAGCCTTGCATATATACATTGGTGTGAAAAGCCTGAAGCCAAAAGACCTGGACATGCGATTTCCTAACCAGGTAATGTCAAGGAAGATAGTTCCTCTGGGCCACAGTACTTGCACTCTTAAAATAAACGAGACTACCTCTTTGAACTATATCACAGAGCTAGTAGTCAGTTCACTGAGTGATGAGAACAAATTCCAGTCTTGATTTTCTACCCCTATTTCCTAGTTGCAGCACCTATTTTTTATAAGTGGAAGATAGGTAGATAAGTGGATGAATGAACGAACCAAGAATATTTATCCTAACGGGGCAATCCAGAGAATCCAGAAGAGCTAGTTAGGATGATGAGCACTGTTATAGGTAAATTCACTTCCCTCTTCTGAGTTGACCTTTCTCTCCTACCTTGGTTCATCTAAATTATCTTGACCAGGGTTTCTTGAACAGTGGCAACACTTGTAGCTAAATAAGTGATTTGCTTTTAGAAATTTTGACTTTCAAAATGTAGAGACAGGTCCAAGAACTCTCATACTCAATTTATAGCCCTGGGTTTTTTTTTTTTTTTCTTTTCTTTTCTTTTCTTTTTTTTTTTTTTTTTTTTGGTTTTTCAAGACGGGTTTTCTCTGTTAGTTTTGGTGCCTTTCCTGGAACTCACTCTGTAGACCAGGCTGGCCTTGAACTCAGAGATCCACCTGCCCCTGCCTCCTGAGTGCTGGGATTAAAGGCGTGCGCCACCACCGCCCAGCTATAGCCCTGGTTTTGTCAACATCCTTTATCTATCTCCAACTGCACTAGTTCAGATAGATTAGTACTGCAATTTCATTGGCTATTAGAAACAGAAGGAACACTAGAAATTAGCTAGCCCAAATTCTACATCGTACTAGTAAAGGGAAGAGGAAAGAAAAACAGCCACTTATTGACTATGTCCATATTATTAAGTGGTGCCTTTCCTGACCCAACCCCCATTCCCTGGGCTCACTGCAAAGGTTGTGGCTTCCCTGTAGTTCCCACTGTTTGGGAACAGATGTTATTATATATCATTCTTGAGCTACTGTTTGATTAGCCCTGCTATAAGACGTTGCCCTGTGCCTCAAGCTTCCCCTAGGGCAGCATTGGCAGTTACCCCCCCAGAGTTCCTGACTTTCAGAAAGATCAGGTGAGAAACACAAGAGATCTTTTAATCTTCATATCCACAGATTATTATTTAGTAGAAATTGTTTGGGCAGCATCTCTGGAAATAATATTATATTCACACATACTCTTAAATGCAGAGGCAGAGGCACTTAAGTTTACATATTCCCTGAAGAACCTAAGAGAGTTAAAAGAAGAAAAGGGGCCGTCTTTCTGCTTTAACTCTTTTTGCATCTACCAAGTAGAACAGCTTAAAAGAACTCCATGGTTCCTCTGTGACCGAGGTGAGACTGGAGTTGGAGTTGCCCAGTACCAGTGCCCTCAATTTCAGCTGAGGCCACTAAGCAATTTGAGAGACACGTGGAGTCTGCTCGGGAGGAATAAGCTCTGCCCTTTTCAGAGGCAGCTGTTCCCCTGGCGTTGCCACTTGCCTAAAGCTTGCCCTTATCTCTGCATCTTGCAGCATTTCGGTGCTGGATTACCCATGCTGTACCATCCAGGATTTGCCAGAACTTACTACGGAGAGTCTGGTAAGCAGATGGGGATTTGTGGTCTTTGAAACTGGCTGATGGCAGAGGCTGGAATTTGCTTTTGCATGTCTTCTCCAGTCCCATGATGCCATGGTTTGGGAGTATCAGATCAATGAAGGCGTATTAGCAAGGGCACAAAGGCGACCAGGGTTTAAAGTTGCTAAAGGATTTGGAAAAGCTAAGCATAGCATCTTACACAGAAGAAGAAAAAGTCAGTGAAAATAACTGAGGAGGGGGGATTTAGAAAGATAGTAAGACTGAAACAGTATCTATGCTACACAGCAGGAGATTCTCTCCTGATGTATCTCACACACACACACACACACACACATACACACACACACACACACACACACACACACACACATCTTTATATTGTGCTATAGGCAATTTACTTCTCACTTTCATTAGTTATCAAGCCCGGGAGTATGTATTTTAGAAAATCCCTTGCCTCTTTGAGGCAGAATTTAGTATAGCTACTGAAGGATAGCCCTGAAAGAGTTTCATCCTGAAGCAGGTCTGGGCAAATCAGAAAAGTTCTTCTGAATTATTCTGAATTCCCTGAAATTGCCTGACCAAAAGCATGTTTAAGGTAAGGTATCTACTTTATCCAGTATTGCCACAGCTCTTTCATCCCGTTATATTGTAACAACTTCTCTTGGCTCACCCCTTTAATCCCAGCACTCAGAAGGCAGAGCCAGGTGGATCTCTGTGAGTTTGAGGCCAGCCTGGTCTACAGAGCGAGATCCAGGACAGGTACCAAAACTACATGGAGTAACCCTGTCTCGAAAAACAAAACAAAAACAAAAAAAAAAATGAAGTGGAACATTGTAACAACTTTTCTGTAACTTCCTCAATTTGACTAAATTCTTTGATAGGAAAGATAGTAGCATCTCTATTTTTATATCCCTGAAGCCTAACACTGTGTCTCGTGCTACAGCCCTTTGTCTCCCAGCTTTAATACCTGCAAAGTGCTAGATCAGGAAATCACACTATGTAAAACTAGAAAAATTTCTCCTCTGGTGCAGGTTTTATAAACCCATAGTAGTTTTTTTGGGGGGGAGGGCAGGGGGAGATCAGGGGCATGTCAAGAACCATTTGATCCAAAGATGAGAATTGTGGGTGCTCAGTGGATGAACTGAGTTGTCACAGTCTACTTCTCATAGGTGACAGACCCCATGTCCAAAAGTACTACACATTCTTTCTACTGGAACAGAGTCCCCGTCTTACTTAAATATGGTCTCAGCAGCCAAGGAAGCTAGAAGGTTTTTACTCCTACAAAATGTAATAATTTATCTAACCTTTGTTATTATCATGTAATAACATGTAAATCTGTATAATAATGATATTATATAGATTTACATATATAATATGTAATAATATATTATATAAATATATTATATATAATATAATTAATATTGTGATGTTATATATAATATATGTTATTATATATGATGTAAAAATATATAAATAGTAATAATATGTAATAATAATAATAATCTGTAAAACAACTCTATGAAGTTAATATTACAATTTTGTTTTTGTTTTCTTTGAGACAGTGTCTCTATTTAGCCCCTGGATATCCTGGAACTTGCTATATAGGCCAGTTTGGCCTTGAACTCACAGAAATCTGCCTGCCTCTGCCTCCTTAGTGCTGGGATTAAAGGCGTGTGCACCACACTCTGCCCAATATTACTATTTTATACCTGGAGAAAGTAACTGCTAAGACTTTGCAGTTGGAAATAACAAAGCTGGGGCTGGAGAGATGGCTCAGTGGTTAAGTGCACTGGCCACTTGTCCAGAGCACCTGACTTCAATTCCCAGCACCTACATGGCAGCTAAAGCCATCTGTAATTCTAGTTTCAGAAAATCTAATGCCTTCTTCTGGCCTCTAAGGGTATTGTAGGCACATGGTACACAGACATACATAGGCAGACCAACACCCACACACATAAAATAAATTAAAAAAGAGAGACAGAGAGACAGAGACAAAGAGAAGAAAAGTAAGTATATCCCTGAGATTAAAATTTAGAAAGAAGAATATATTTTAACCCATAAATAGTGGTACATAATATCATTAAAATTCTACTGTTGGCTGGGCATAGTGGCACACACCTTTAATCTCAACAATCAGGAGGTAGAGGCAAGTGGATCTCTGAGTTGGAGGCCAGCCTAATCTACAGAGCAAGTTCCAGGACAGCCAGAACTACATAGAGAGAAACCCTGTCACACACACAAAAATAAATAAACAAAACAAACAAAAATTCTACTATTAATAGAGTATTTAAAAATATAAATTCGGCTTTTGTGGCTTGAATCTATTACTTTTTAAATTAAAAAAAATGTTTCCCCTCACTCTTGTGTGTGTTCTTTTGCTTGGTATACTGAACTGAGTGCATGTGTGCTGCAGCACAGGTACAAAGGTCAGAGGACAGCTTGGGGTGGGGGTGAGTCTCTTCTTCCACCATGGGCTCCCAGAAATCCAACTCAGGTTGTCAAATTGACAACACGTGCCTTAACCCACTGAGTCATCTTGCCAGCCCCTAATTTTTTCCTTGATAACAATGTATACCTTGACACCACTCCAACTCCATTAGTTCCTGTATAGGACCAGTGGGAACTACACTTTCACATCACTTCCAGTTGACCTTTTGGGATATAAGCATATAATTGTCTATGTGGTTATGCCTTCTGTTAAAACTTTATTATTATCAAGAAAAGGCTAAAGCATGTATCAAGTTAATTAAGTCATGGTGGCTATTTTAGTCTTCTTGGTGAAACAATAGTGGCATCTGGTGGTTTTGTTTAGTAACCACAGACTTTTTTCTCAATACAAGGGCTGAATTCAAGCCCAGTGTGATTTTGGTACCTAGCAGATTTATTCCACAAAGGTTCTCAGTATAGTGAATTATTTACCTAAATGAATAACTTCTGTAGCCAGAAAAAGGATAGTAAGATTTGTTTCTTTTCAGGCTCACCAAATTGCAAATGCAAGAAATATCCTGCCTTTGGTATATGTTATTTACTTTCAATAACTTTAAGTTTTTTTCCTGGTTACAAAATTAATAATATACTGTAGCTAGAGTTTTTCTGCCTTGCCCACAGTCAGGACAAATCTCTCTCACCCGCCAGTCCCACAGCCGCTCAGACCCAACCAAGTAAACACAGAGACTTATATTGCTTACAAACTGTATGGCCGTGGCAGGCTTCTTGCTAACTGTTCTAATTTCTTAAATTAATCCATTTCCACAAATCTATATCCTGCCACACAGCTTGTGGCTTACCAGCATCTTTACGTTCTGCTTGTCCTGGCGGCAGCTGGCTGTGACTCCTTCTGCCTTCCTGTCCTTTTATTTCTCCTCTCTGTTAGTTCCGCCTATACTTCCTACCTAGCCACGGGCCAATCAGTGTTTTATTTATTGACCCATCAGAGCAACTTGACATACAGAACATCCCATCAGCACAGCCAAGTGCAGACCATCTCAGACACCTGCACTCAGGCCGGTGGTCCTAATCATCCTCTATGCAGACCTGCTGGGTAAAGCCACAAGGAACCCAAGAACGGGCTCCCACAGGACATACAGAACATCCCACAGCAATATACTTATGGTAGAAAAATAGAAAAACAGAAAAGTATGGGGAATAAAATAAAATATCTCCTATCACCTACATATAAACATTGCTTATATTTTACTGAAGTTAGACTATACATATTCATTTACATAGAAACATTAGTAACAAACTTTATATTTGCATATATATCTGTTATATATATATGTGTGTGTATGTGTTTTGCTTAACGTAGTTAAATTTACATGTTCACAGAAGGATTTTATTTTTTTTATTTTTTATTTCTTGTTTTTTTGAGACAGAGTTTCTCTGTGTAGCTTTGGAGCTTTTCCTGGAACTTGCTCTGTAGACCAAACTGGCCTTGAACTCACAGAGATATGCCTGCCTCTGCCTCCCAAGTGCTGAGATTAAAGGTGTGTGCCACCACCGCCCGGCTTACAGTAGGACTTTATTAAACAACTTCTTTTCTAGTGGTATTGAATATAAACCCAAGTGCATCCTAAGCAGATACAATACACTACAATTGAGCTCAGCACTATTAAACATTCTTGAGGAGATAATTAGTAACAGCTACCCAATATATTCTCTTACTTAATGTTTTTCTTATATTTTGAAATAGAGCTCTTTGCATAGCCCAGCCTGACCCCAGACTCACTATATAGCTTGGGCTGGTCTTGAATTTAGAATGCTCTTGCTTCAATCTCTTAAATACTGGGATTACAGAACGTGCTACCATGTCCAGTTTTCCAATTCTTTATTTATTTAGTTACTTTCATTTTGTTCTGCTTTGTTCTTTGATACAGAGTTTCATGTTATAGCCCAGGCTGGCCTCAAATTTACTATTTAGCCAGGATTGCCTTGAATTTGGAATAATCTTCCTGAATTAGCCTCCTAAACAATGGGATTACAGGCATGTGCCACCATGCCTGACTCTTATGACTTGATATTTTTTAAATTTTTTAATTATATTATTTTACTTACATACATGTGGAGGTCAAAGGGCAACTTGTGGAAGTCAGTTCTCTCCTTCCTTCATGTGGGTCATGGTATCAAACTTAGTAGCAGGCATATTTACCTGATGAACCATCTTGCCAGTCTCATTAGTGGGTTAAGATTCTCTTCTGTCAGGTATTAGTGCATTCATCTGTAATCCTCTTGAGGCTGAGGCAAGAGGATTGCTAATTCAAGACCAATCTGAGCTATATAATGGGACTATGTCTCCAGAGAAAATGAATTAAGGGTTAGGGATAAAACTGAGTTGGTAGGGTGCTAGCCTGGCATGCAGGAAGCCCTGAGTTTGATCCCAACACTGGTGGTGTGCACCTGTAACCCCAGCACTCAGAAAGTGGAAGCAGGAGAATCAGATGCTCGAGATCATCTTTGGCTGCAGAGTGAACCCAGGAGCATCCTGGGATATATGAGCCCTTGTCTTTAAATAAATGGAGATTGTTTTCTAGTGTTAGACATTTATCTTAGTATATAACCAAAAAAAATTCACTTCACCTCTAATCATTTCCTTCAGACTGAGTCCTAGAAGTTAAAAGTATAGTTTCTAGGCTAAGGTTTTCTTGGTTTGTATGTTTCTATTTTCTGGATTTGAACAGAATTCAATTCTGCTTCATTGGAACTCCAGCTGAAAAACATAGTAGGCATGAAATAAAAAAGTTAATAGCTCCTTTTTTTTTTTTTTTAAACAGAGTCTCACTATATAGCCTTGGCTGTTCTGGAATTCACTCTGTAGACCAGGCTGGCCTCAAACTCAGAGATCCACCTGCCTCTGCTTCCCAAGTGCTGGGACTAAAGGTGTGCACCATCATCTGGGGGCTGTTAATGCAATATTAATCCCTTATTTCTGAATTCTTCCCTATTTTGTCACAATGGTTTAGCTTTAGGATAGACTATATTCTGAGCAATTTTCCCTCCCACCTAGTATTGGAAGAAAGCTTAAAATTTCTGGATCCATGTATCACTATTCAAATTCAGTTCATTAAACTTAAAAAAAATTAAAATTAAATTCCCTATTTCATTGAAAGATTGTGATGTGTGAAAGCTGGCTATGTTCTTTTGTAAACAGTTGCCAAATTAAATACTAAATATGTTTAATATTGAGCATCTTGGTGGATGGGCAGAACAGTGGTATGAACCATAGTGTATACAGCATGATGTTTGGGTAGATATTGGATCTTTTACATGTATTCATCATTTTTACTCTGTATGCATTATAACATAACATTACTGTGACATTGGTAATTTATATGCAAACATACATGTATTTCTAAGTATACATAAAATTCTTTTATTTTGGGTATGTTTGATGAAAATATGTGAAAACTACTGCTTTAGAGCATAGTGACGTGAGAGCAAAGTTACAGTCCTATACTTTATGTAGGCCAATTAATTCCAAAGAGAAATCCTACAGGTTAGGTTTCATCTTTCTCCCCTTGGTTTCTTTTTAATTGTTATTGAAACAGGGTGGGTCTTACTAGTTAGACAAGGCTCACCTAGAACTTGCTAGGTAGCCCAAGTTGCCCTCAAACTCAAGATCCTCCTTTCTCCCTTCTCAAGTTCTGGAATTGCAGGCATATGCCACCATGGCTAGCTGTCCTTTCTCTCCTTTTTTCACAGAAAATGTAGAGAATTCTGTGTAAACCCACTGTCATTGCTGCAAAACTAACTGAAAGATCCCTGTGATTTAATTTCTGCAGCATAACATTCAAAGGAGGGATATACATTACTTGTCTCATTGCTGTGACAAAAACTGACGAAAGCCACCTAAGGAAGGGCGTGTTAATTTGGGCGCACAGTCCAGGGGCATGTCCTGCATGGTAAGAAAACCATGGCAGCAAGCCCTCGAGGCAGCTGGGCACACAGCATTTTAGGAAGCAGACAGTGGTGAATACTGGTGCTCACCACTTTCTCCTTTCGGTTTAGTCCAAGATTCTAGCCCAGTGGTTTCTCAACCTTCCTAATGCTGAGTGAGACCCTTCAGTACAGTTCTTCACGTTGTGCTGACCCCCAACCATAAAATTATTTTTTTTGCTACTCCATAATTGTAATTTTGCTACTGTTATGAATTGTAATGTGAATATCTGATATGCAACCCCCAAAGGAGTCTAGACCTTCAGGTTGAGAACCACTGCTCTAGCCTTTGGAATGGTGCCACCCACATTACAAGTAGGTCTTCTCACTTTGATTACCTAATCTAGACAATCTCTCAAAGGCAGGCCCAGAGACTGGTCTCCAAGGTGATTCTAGATCCTGTCAAGTTAACAATATTTCACCATCACATCATATTTTGAATGATATGGTTGTTCAAGTGGCCCACCTGTAGATTAAAGTTGAAGGAATAAGGAAGGACAAGGTCATATTTATGAAGTCATAAAACACCACAGTCAGAAATTGTCTTGGCCTGGTGTCACCTTTCAGTGATGAGGACAGAGGTGGAAGGGATAGCCAAAGCCTTTCAAAGGACTATGGAAAGTTTGCAGTGAATCAAAATTTGCATGACTAGCCATTTCCAAAGATATGTTTGGAATTTCCTTTTAGATCTAGGGAATGGAATTTGTAAGTTAATGTTTAAAAGATGGATCATTTAGAAAACTGTTCAAGTTTGGGCTTGATTTTTGTTGTCGAAGACATAAAATGTGTTTCTTTCACTTAAATTTATATAACAAGTCCTCTTATTACTCCTTATCAAAGTTTTTACAACTTCCTAATCCAGGTACTTCAGATGTTCCAGAATATTTCTATTGGTTTGGGTTTTCTTTTCAGAATGTAATCATTGTACTCAGATATCAAGGTGTGTAGCATTCCTTTCAGATGATGTTTAACCAATTATGATCCCTTAAAAGCAAAGTTGGGGGGGGGAGCAGCAGCAAGATGTTCAGAAAGTAAGGGCGTTTGCTATCAAGCCTGACAACTTTAGTGCAAATCCCAGAACCCACATAGTAGAAGGTGAGAACTACTTTCTCAAGTTTTCCTATGAGCTACACACACACACACACACACACACACACACACACACACACACACACTCTGATTAAACAAATAAAAGTAAAAAAAAGTTTAAAAGTTGCTTTTTTTCCTTGTCAGGCATGGTTGTACACATCCATAATCCCAGGATTCAGTAGGTAGAGGCAGGAGAATTGCTATGTGTTTGAGGCCAGCATGGACAACATAATGATTTCCACACCAGCCCGGGATACATAGTGAGACCTTGTATCCAAAAAGCAAAATAAGTAAAATGTTTGTTCTGATATTCATCATCACTGTTTGAACCAACTGTACTTTTAGTGTTACTGTTTCCTTAGCATGTGTATAATGGGAACGTAACATTTATGTCCATTTTCCATAAAATATTTATACAGACAGAGGAAGGCCCATAAATAAAAACTTTTTAAGCATTTTTTATCACTTTTTTTTTTTTATCATTTTTCCTCTTGGTCACAATTTCTATAATGGGTTCTTCAGATGTTTCTGGGGCTATTTTCTCGAACTCTGAGTCAAATGTAGGTTGCTAAAGTACACTAGATGGTTGATCTTGAGAGCGTCTTCTTTACCCACTCTCTCCACTTGAGATCCATTTCTCCTTTATAGCTATGTGTAGGTTCTTTATCCAGCGGCAACTTGTTGGAAACCTATATGGTAAAGGAATTATCCTATAATGACATGGAAAAAGAAAATATGAAATATGGCATCATTTTCAGTGTTGTGAGCCAATATAAAGAAAATGATGAAGAATTGGTCACCAAAAATAGTTTTTAACTTGCAATCAGTAAGTGTTAAGACCTAGCCCAAGGAAAAAACTCTTTCAGTAAGTGCAGGGTAGACATGGCTTGGAAAACCTACAGCACAAAGCAAGAGTAGAAATAGAATGACAGACCTGTTTGCCACTCAGACCTAGACCTTGCACTGTTTTCTAGAGGCTAGAGAAACCTCATCAATAAAAGGGTCACTGATGGGTACTACACTTGCCTCAGGCTATCAGTTTCTACATTATTTTAAGAACATCAAGTTAATAATAATGTTGGTTTCTTAGCACAGAGTTCATTTGCAGTCTGAAAGGAAGAGTCATTACCAATGGACTGCAGTAAACTGTGACAGGCTTTCACACCTCACAGCCCTTCTTTAGAGGCTCCAATTGATTATCAAATCCTTCAGATGTTCTGCTTTGAAGCAGAGAACCTCAGGGTTGAAGAGATAGCTCAGCAGTTAAGAGCACTGTCTACTCTTGCAGAGGACGGGAGTTCAATTCCCAGCAACCACATGGTGACTCACAACCATCTGTAACTCCAGTGCCAAGGGATCTGATGCCTCTTCGTACCTCCTTCAGTACTGCATGCATTGGTGCATATACATACACTCAGGCACACATACATACACATTAAATAATTTTTTAAAGATTTATTTATTTTTATGTGCATTAATGTTTTTCTGCATGTATGTCTGTGCAAGGGCTCCAGATCCCCTGGAACTGGAGTTACAGATAGTAAGCTGCCACATGGGTGCCTGGATTTGAACCCAGGTCCTCTGGAAGAGCAGCCAATGCTTTTAACCCCTAAGCCATCTCTCCAGCCCTAAATAATCTTTTTAAAAGAAGAGAGACTCATTATTTTTTCTTATTCTTGTTTTTCTGTAGACATTTACCTTCTGCTGATTTGAATTAATAATTATAGTAGGCTTGTCTACCCTACAGCCTTAAAGTCTTTCACAAAGAGGAAAATCAGAGAAAATGTCCTTCGGTAATGCTTTCAGTGTTTAGCATTCCAGAATGCAGCCAGAAAGGGAACAGTGAGAAGACTGGAAATTCAGTAGAAACTGGGCGTTTGTCACAGTTGGGCCACATTTGGGTTCACATTTTTGTGTGGTCTTGTTCTGTAGATTCTCTCCCTCTCTGGGCCTGAGTTTTTCCCTCTGCGGATGACTGAATTTCACTAGAATACCTGAATCCTATTTAGTGCTCAGACTCAAATCAAACTCTTTGCCTCAGTTGAAAAATCAAAGACAAATTCTGTTCTTCCCTTAGTTATCCGGATTATCTAGATAATTGGCGTAGCCTTGGTCTCTATTTGTTTTGGCTCGCTTAACTGGGCTATGAGCAGATTTTTTTTAAATTTTATTTATGTAAATTTTATGTATGAGTGTTCTGCATACCAGAAGAGGGCATCAGATGCTATTATAGATGGTTGTGAGCCACTGTGTGGGTACTAGGAATTGAACTCAGGACCTCTGGAAAAGCAGCCACTCTTAACCACTGAGCTATCTCTCCAGCCCACCCCCCTTTTGAGACTAGAGCCCTAATTTTGCCTTGATGGTGCCCTAAAAGGTAGGACAAACTGAAACTTTAGACTCTAGGCATTCTACAATAGTAATTTAATTGTGAGGTCGAACTTAGGCAAGATTTTTGTCTTTTTTTTTTTTTTCAGTGATAGAGGCCTAACATAGGACTTTATGTATTTTAAGCAAGCACAGTACTACTTAAATGCATCCCCAGCCTTGGTCCTTGTTTTGTTTTTTATGTTTATTCCCTCTCTCTCTCTCCCTCCTCCCACCGTGTGTGTGTGTGTGTGTGTGTGTGTGTGTCTGTGTGTCTGTGTGTCTGTGTGTCTGTGTGTGTGTCTGCACATGTATGGAAGTCAGAGGACAACTTAGAGGAGTTGGTTCTCTCCTTCCATTAAGTAGATTCCAGGGATCAAACTTGGTCATTATGCTCGGCAGCTTGGCAGCAAGCACCCTGACCAGCTGAGCCATCTTGACAGTCCCGATACTTTTTTTGAGACAGTGCCTTGTTACTATGTGGTCCAGGCTGTCCTTGAACTTATTATGTAGCTCAGGCTGGCCTGAAACTTGAAATTCTCCTGCTTCTGCCTCTTAGGATTATAGGCATGTTATATATTCTATATAATATGTGTATATTATATTCTATATAATATGTGTATATAATATATGTATATGTATATAAATATATATTGTGTTTTTTTAAAGATTTGTTTACTTATATGTATACAACATTCTGCCTCTAAATATGCCTGAATGCCAGAAAAGGGCCCCAGATCTCACTATAGATATCTGTGAGCCACCATGTGGTTGCTGGGAATTGAACTCAGGAACTCAGGACCTCTGGAAGACCAGCCAGTGCTCTTAACCTCTGAGCCATCTCTCCAGCAACCTATTGTGATATTTTATGTATGATATATATATATGTATATATATATGTATGTGTGTATGTGTATATATGTATATATACATACACAAGCATATATGTGTGTATATGTATATATATGTATGTGTGTGTGTGTGTATATATATATCCCCTAAATTCACATAAGAGATCTTATTTTTGCTCCTGAAAAAAAAATGTTTCTAGCCAGGCAGTGGTGAATGCACACCTTTAATCCCAGTACTTGGGCAGCAGAGGCAGGTGAATCTCTGTGAGTTCAAGGCCAGGCTGGTCTACAGAATGAGTTTCAGGACAACCAGGGCTACACAGAGAAACCTTGTCTTGAAAAACACACAAAACAAAATGTTTCTATGAGTAGATAGCAATCCATCTGGTGTGACCCGCTGTCTCCGGTTAGGTACTCACAGAGGGTGGTGCTCGGTGGCAAGAACACTTGCTGCTGTCCTTCGAGACCCTGATTCAGTCCCAGCACCCACACAGGAAACTGACAGCCACCCAAACTCTTCCTTTGGGGGATTCTAACGCTTTCTTCTGGTCTCTGCAGTCACTAGCACACATGTGGGCATATATAGACACCTGAGTAAAAACTAAAATCTTTTTTTAAAAAGAAACATAAAAGAGGGGCTGGCAAGATGGCTCAGTGGGTAAGAACATGCCACAAGTGTGATGACCTTGACACCTGGAACCCACGTAATAGTGGAAGAAGAGAGCCAACTTCATAGTGTTGTTGTGACCTACACACACACACACACACAGAGAGAGAGAGAGAGAGAGAGAGAGAGAGAGAGAGAGAGAGAGAGAGAGAGAGAGAAACAGGAAACTAAGAGTGCTTGGTTGGAATGAACCAACTGCTGTTTTCCCTTCTCTAACGCTTTTCCTGTTGCTGTGATGAAATATACCGCAACAAAAGCAACTTAGAAGGATTTACTTTGGCTCCAGTTCCCTCACCGCAGGGAAGTCATGGCAGCAGTAACCAGTCACACTGTATCTACAGTCTGGAAGAAGAAGGGTATGAATGCTTAAACTTAGCTGGCTTTCTCCTTTTTCTGCAATTCAGGACCCAAGCTCAGGGAATGGTGCCACCCACTATTAGAGTGGGTCTCCCCATCTCAGTCAACTTAATCAAGATGTCTAATGTAGCTAGAGTTTTCCTGCCTGGCCCACAGTCAGGACAAATCTTTGTCACCCGCCAGTCCCACAGCTGCTCAGACCCAACCAAGTAAACACAGAGACTTATATTGCTTACAAACTGTATGGCCGTGGCAGGCTTCTTGCTAACTGTTCTTATAGCTTCAATTAATCCATTTCCATAAATCTATGCCTTGCCACGTGGCTGGTGGCTTACCGGCGTCTTCACATGCTGCTGGTCATGGCGGCAGTTGGCAGTGTCTCCCTGCCTCAGCCTTCCGCTTCCCAGAATTCTCCTCTCTCCTTGTCCCACCTACTTCCTGCCTGGCCACTGGCCAATCAGTGTTTTATTTATTGACCAATCAGAGTAATTTGACATACAGTCCATCCCACAGCACTTCCCCTTTTCTTTTTTTAAAAAGGAAGGTTTTAACTTTTACACATCTCCAAAGCCAGCTTGGTATATTTGGGAATTTGGGCATAGCTTCTCTTACTACTTCCTGCTGGAGGGGGGCGCTGTATCTTATGGGGACACAAAGACAATTTTAGGATCATGGAGTAGTCCATGAGACTGTATCGTCTGAGCCAGTTGCCTTGAAACGATTCTGGATGTTGGATTATCTGGGCCATGGTGTCATCGGAGACCTTCAGGTGGTCTTGGCTGGTCAAACCTGATGTATCTTGATCTGGAACAAATCCATAGGCTCTGGCTTTCTGTAGAAACAAAAGCAGAGCCTCTTTTCCAAAGCAACATATCCTTATAGCCAAATTTTGAAGTCAAGGTACCTTTAAAATACACATTTTGGCATAACTTAACAGCTTTTGCAATCAAATGTTTTTCTTCAGTTACGAATATCAAAGAGAACATAATCCAGATTCTCTGTGTGGTAGCCATCTTTACATGGCTTATTTTTTATATTACCTTGAGCCTATTGCTTTAAACTGCAGCCTTTTAAGTCTTCTGACTCCGTCCACTTCAGCTTCCCAACATGGCGGTGGTACGTTTTCTGCCAGCTCTGGGAGCCATTAATTCTCAGAAATAGTGGGTCTATGCTTCTACCAATGCAGCGTGTAGCCCAGAAACCTCTTTTTTTTTTTTGTTTTGTACTAGCAAAGGCTAAATCCACCATGCAGCTTAATGTGCCACTTGCAGAGGCCTCATTCCCGCCATACTGCAGGCCGAGCTCGCACACTAGGAACCTGCCAGTAGCTGAAACCGGCAGCTGCCACTCATTTGAGAGAGACAATTAGGAACTGTTTTTAGCTCTGTTTTAGAATCTTTTTTTCTCAGGTTTTAGGTGGAAACTCTTGCCAACACGTTGGGTGCCATTTGTTGCTAGAGTTTTCCAGCCTTGCCCACAGTCAGGACAAATCTTTGTCACCCCCCAGTCCCACAGCCGCTCAGACCCAACCAAGTAAACATAGAGACTTATATTGCTTACAAACTGTATGGCCATGGCAGGCTTCTTGCTAACTGTTCTTATAGCTTCAATTAATCCATTTCCATAAATCTATACCTTGCCACGTGGCTGGTGGCTTACCGGCGACTTCACATGCTGCTGGTCATGGCGGCAGCGGCTGGCAGTGTCTCCCTCCTCAGCCTTCCGCTTCCCAGAATTCTCCTCTCTCCTTGTCCCACCTACTTCCTGCCTGGCCACTGGCCAATCAGTGTTTTATTTATTGACTAATCAGAGAAATTTGACATATAGACCATCCCACAGCAGTCTAATTTGAGTTTTCATTGCTGTGAAGAGACACCAGGACCACAGCAATTCTTATAAGGAAAACATTCCATTGGGGTGGCTCACTTAGAGTTTCAGAGGTTCATCCATTATCATCATGGCATCATGCAGGCAGACATGCTGGAGAAATAGCTGAGAGCCCTACATCTTGCAGGCAACAGGAAGTCAATTGAGACACTGGGCAGTATCCTGAGCATAGGAAATCTCAAAGCTTGCGTCCACAGTGATACACTTCCTCCAACAAGGCTATACCCTCTCCAACAAAGCCATACCTCCTAATAGTTCCACTCTCTCTGAGATTATGGGACCCAGTTACATTCAAACTACCACACATGTTAATTCCATGGGCCAGGGTAAAAGCCTAACCAGTAAAAGCTCTTGCCATAAACAAATCTGACAACTTGAATTCGATCCCTGGATCCCATGGTGGAAGAGAGCCAACTCATCCCAGTATAGCTTAAAGTCTCCCAGAATAAGGTCAAACTCCTACTAATTACTCTTGTATGATATTAGAGTGACCAGCCTTAATATTATACATCCCAGGGGCTCAGGAGAGAAAACTGCTAACGGTGATGACTATTTTCGGGAAATAGGATCTCAGCACGCCGAGCTCTATAGTCCACTTGCTTTAATTCCTCTGGCATAACATCCTTTATACACAGCTTCAGTTCTGTTCTCATCTATCTAGTTCTTTCCCCTATCAACTCCTCTCCCATCTCCTTCTCTCTCATCTGGCTCTTCCTCATCTTGTTCTTCCCCATTTGGCTCTTCCTTATCTTCCATCTCATTCCTCTAGTCCTCTCTTCTAGCCCTTCAATCTAGTTCTTCCCCATTTTAGTTTGTTCCTCTCAAGTTCTTACCTGTCTAGTTCTTCCACTCTCTTTTCTCTTCTCCGTCCTGTCCCCTGGAAGTCCCAGTATATAAAGGGAGGGTCCGAGCTAAATTGTGTAAAGCTATTACTTAACGTCCACCTCTCCTAGGTGGTGTCTCCTTCTGGAATTTACTGTAAGTCAGGAGACTTGTATGTGGGCTGTTATCATTGTTAGTCCTCCGAAGTTGGGCACCCCCTGGGCAGTGTCTCTTTGTGGAATTTAAGTCGGGAGATTTGCAGGTGGGCTATTATCATTGTTATCCTCGGAAGTTGGGCGCCCACCTGGGTGGTGTTTCCTGTAGCCCTTGAAAGTGGCTAGGGGAGATAATCTGATTCCAGAGAAAGTCTTTCCTGAGGCTGTTCTCCAGATACCTGGAATGTGTATGTCCAGAGAGTGATCGGTTCACACTGTTAGCCCTTATTAGGGAAAAGTCAATTGGGAAAACTATGAAGGCACACATGATTTTCATAACAGAATACAGCTGATATATAACAAGCCAAGTAACACCAAAAACTACTTGGGATTTGGCCTCCTCTGGAGGAATTCCCTGATCCCTCCAGGTAGTGACTTTGCCATAACCAGCTGAGCTCTTATGATATTCCTGCGGCCTGCAGCAAATTACAAACTTGCTCTGGTGAGTACAAAGTATATGAGAGTAAACTTTGTTCATATGAGAGTATCACCTCTGTTTCTAAGGGATACGCACAGAAAGTTTGAGTCAAGTGTCTGTGTTCACGTAAGGCCTTTCTAACCAACACTTGCTCTGGGTAACGGATCCTGCAGGACTGTCAGGTGAGCGTCCATTTCAGTTGTTTTCTGTCTGTTTTGTTTGTCTGGGATTCAGGGGCACTGCTCTGCACAAGCTATACAAATACTCTGTTACTGAGCAACATGCTCAGCCCAGCTATAGGTTTTCAGGTGAAGGAGAGTATGCCCTCAGAAACAGATTTGGTGTGTAAGGGCAGGAAGTAAAGAGGCAGCAGTTCATACTGGAATATTCACCTAAACTAACCAACAAGGACATGCAGTCTTCTAAGAGAATGAAGGCCTTGTGGGTATTGAGATACTGATGGATGTTCTTTATTTCAGGAAGCTGGAGACAATAGTCAGTTCTGCTGGAGGAACCTCTTTTCCTGCATCAACCTCCTGAGACTGCTCAATAAACTGACCAAATGGAAGCATTCCAGGACCATGGTAAGTGGGACTTCAGATCATAGAAGTGTCCATTCAACTGAATTTTTAAATCATTAGTATTTGTAGATCTACGTGGAAAGATCTGCTGGTAGCTGATGAGTGCTACATAAGTTTCCGCACTTCCTAGCAGTTATTCCAAAATGATCACTCACAGTCCGTTTCTTTTCAAGGAACTAAATATAGACACACTCTTAAGGCAGCTCTAACAAGGGAAGCCAGCCACATTTGGACTCTAGTTACATATCCAAAAATGATGCAAGCCTAACATTCATTGCAATGTTGCTTGTAATGCTGAGAGTCTGGAAACAACTAAACATTCATTAACAAGGACCAACTACTTAAATAAATTATGGTGTGTCCTTATAGTAGAATATGATAAAACCATTAAAAAGAATGAGGCATTTCTCTGCTGGTATGGAATTACTTTCAAGATATGTTATTAAATTAAATGAGGCCTTTAATTCCAGCACTCAGGAGGAAGAAGCAATAAAGATCTCTGATTTCAAGGCCAGCCTGAACTATATAAAGAGATCCTGTCGGGTATGGAAGTTAAAGAGATGGCTCAGTAGTTAAGAGCATGTATTCCTCTTGTAAAGGACCCAGGTTTGGTTTCTAGCACCAATGTCAAGCAGTTCACATTTGCTTGTAACTCCAGCTCCAGAGAGAGAGCCAATGCCTCTTGTCCCCAAGGACACATGTACTCAAATTCAAGTACATACACACACACACACACACACATAATTTTTAAAAAATTTAATCAAGATATGGAATAGTGTACTCAGCTATTACTTGTGTTAAAATACAAAATAATACATATGTTATATACCTATAGACCAAATTTTCTCCAGAGCTCATTAAATGGCTCAGCTGGCAGAAATGCTTGCTATGCATGCCTGGTGACCTGAGTTGATTCTTGGAACCCACAGTGAAGAAGAAAACTGAAAGTTGTCCACTCACCTCTACATGAGTGCTAGGAAGTATTTGCACACATGTATAAAAGCACATACTATATACATGTGATAAAATTCAACTAAATATTTTTAAATCTTAAAAAAAAATAACAAAAAGGCTAGGTGGTGGTGGCTCACACCTTTAATCCCAGCACTTGGAAGGAAGGCAGAGGCAAGCAGTTCTCTGAATTCAAGGCCAGGCTGGTCTACAGAGCAAGTTCCAGGGCAGCCAGGGCTGCACCAAGAATCCCTGTCTTGAAAAACCAAAAGAAAAAAGTTATCTTCAAAGATACACAAGAAACTAGTAACAGTGGAAATGGTATATGTGGCAGATAATTATTTTGAATTTATAAATATTATAAACTTTACATTTTTTAATTAGACTTATTCATTTTATGTGTGTTTTGCCTTCATGTATGTATGTGTACCCCTTTGTGCATGGTGCCCGCAGAGGTCAGAAGAGGGCTTTGGATCCCCTGGAACTGGAGTCACAGATGGTTGTGAACTATATGAGGGTGCTGGGGATTGAACCCAGGTCCTCTAGAAGAGCAACAAGTATTCTTAAATGCTGAGCCATCTCTCCAGTCTGAATATTATAAACTTTAAATGAATTAGTTCTTAGTTTTTGTTGTATATCACAAGACTGGCTTTGAATTCATGATCAGCCTCTGAATATTTTGATTACAAGTATGTGCCACCATGTCTGGCTTAATCCGTGTGTGTGTGTGTGTGTGTGTGTGTGTGTGTGTGTGTGTGTGTGTGTGTGTTTTAGACTGTGCTTCACTACCTCAGGCTAGCCTCTTATGTATTCTTGAAGACTAACTCTTAAGTAGTTTGGCCCATAGATACTCAAGATCTCCTAGGATAGCCAGGTTTGTCTATATTGTCTGGTTGGAAATTCTGAAAATTTCACATGATGATGGACTTTTTGCCCCCCTGTCTATCCTATTGGGAAGATGCTGGTGGTCTTTAAATCAGCTCCAATCTTAAAGAGAGCCCTCAAAGTCAAGCAGGCCATGCTACAACTCTATGTCTTGAAGCTACTAAAGATACAGACCAAGTACCTTGGGCGCCAGTGGAGGAAAAGCAATATGAAGACTATGTCGGCCATTTACCAGAAAGTGCGCCACCGCATGAATGATGACTGGGCTTATGGGAATGGTGAGTATTCTTTGTGAACTTGGAGCTCATTAATTTGGTTAGGCTGGTTGGCCACTGAGCTCGAGAGATTTGCCTGTCTCTGCTCCTGCAGCACTGTGATTATAAATGCATACCACGGCACCAGGCTTTTATGTAGGTGCTTGGGATCCAAACTTGGGTCCTCATGCCATCTCCCCAACCCCTAAATATAATACTAATTTTATGATATGATAAAAATGTTTGCCTACTTGTAGCTAGTGTTTTCCTGCCTTGCCCACAGTCAGGACAAATCTTTGTCGCCCACCAGTCCCACAGCCGCTCAGACACAACCAAGTAAACACAGAGACATATATTGCTTACAAACTGTATGGCCGTGGCAGGCTTCTTGCTAACTGTTCCCATAGCTTAAATTAATCCATTTCCATAAATCTATACCTTGCCACGTGGCTCGTGGCTTACTGGCATCTTCACATGCGGCTTGTCATGGTGGCGGCTGGCAGTGATTCCTTCCGCCTTCCTGTTCTTTCTTTTCTCCTCTCTGTTAGTCCCGCCTATACTCCCTGCCTGGCCACTGGCCAATCAGTGTTTTATTTATTGACCAATCAGAGTAATTTGACATACAGACCATCCCACAGCACTTCCCCTTTTCTTTTCTTTCTTTGTTTTTTAAAGGAAGGTTTTAACTTTTGCACATCTCCAAAGCCAAATTTGGGAATTTGGGTGTAGCTTCTCTTACTACTTCCTGCTGGAGGGGGGCGCTGTATCTTTTGGGGGCACAAAGAAAATTTTAGGATTATGGAGTAGTCCGTGAGGGTGTATCGTCTGAGCCAGTTGCCTTGAATCTGATCTGGATTTTGGATTATCTGGGCCATGGTATCATTGGAGGCCTTTCAGGGGATCTTGGCTGGTTAAACCTGATGTATCTTAATCTGGAACAAATCCATAGCCTCTGGCTTTCTGTGGAAACAAAAGCAGAGCCTCCTTTCCAAAGCAACATATCCTTAGATCCAAATTTTGAAGTCAAGGTATCTTTAGCTTTTACAATCAATTGTTTTTCTTCAGTTACAAATGTCAAAGAGAATATAATCCAGATTCTCTGTGTGGTAGCCATCTTTACACGGCTTATTTTTTTTTATATTACCTTGAACCTATTGTTTTAAACTGCAGCACTCTAAGACTGAAACAGCGCTGTGGCTGCTAGCTCCGCCCACTTCAGCTTCCCAACATGGTGGTGGTATGTTTTTCCACCAGCTGTGGGAGCCATCAACTCTCAGAAATAATGGGTCTATGCTTCTATCAAAGCAGTGTGTAGCCCCGAAACCACTTTTTGTTTTGTACTAGCAAAGGCTAAATCCACCATGCAGCTTAATGTGCCACTTGCAGAGGCCTCATTCCTGCCATACTGCAGGTCAAGCGCACACGCCAGGGACCCGCCATAGTAGCTCAAACATGCAGGCTGCCACTAGCTTGAGAGAAACAACTAGGAACTGTTTTTAGATCTGTTTTAGAATCTTTTTTCTCAGGTTTTAGGTGGAAACTCTTGCCCCACGTTGAGCCCACAGCACCTACTTAAAATTTTTTGTTTGTTTGTTGTTTGTTTTGTTTGTTTTTGTTGTTGTTGTTGAAGCAAGGTCTCACTATGTAGCCTTGGCTGGCCTGGAACTCACTATGTAGACTAGGCTGGCTTAACTCAAGAACTCTCCCTGCCTCTGCCTCCCAAATGCTGGGATTAAAGGCATGGGCCACCCTGCCCAGCTGAGTTGGTTCAGCCTTGACTCTTCATGTTCTGCTCCAATCTTCCCTTCCTTGAGAGGTGATACTATTCAAATGGTTAATTTTCATCCCCTAGGGAAAGCTCAGTGAAAGGTTTTAATTGCTCTTTTGAATGATATAATTATTAGAAAGAAACCAACAAAGAAGCTCTCCCATCTCCTTTCTCAGCAGTAACTAGTTACCAGTTTCTATACTTCCAAAGATAATTTCTATATATATTAGTTTACATGTAATCATATGTATACTTTTAAAACTGTAAACATGCTGGATGTCTACTTTAGACATTGCTCTTAAAAGATCATTCTGAGCGGAGCAGTGGTGGCACACGCCTTTAATCCCAGCACTCGGGAGGCAGAGCCAGGCGGATCTCTGTGAGTTCGAGGCCAGCCTGGTCTCCAAAGTGAGTTCCAGAAAAGGCACAAAGCTACACAGAGAAACCCTGTCCAAAAAAAAAAAAAAAAAAAGATCATTCTGAGCAGTTTCATTGTTAGAATGCCATAGACCATGCTCTGTGCTACATGTATCTTTTTTCTTCCTCTCTTCCTGTATCAGACATTGATGCCAGGCCTTGGGACTTCCAAGCAGAAGAATGTACCCTGAGGGCCAGCATTGAGGCTTTTAACAGCCGCCGATATGATAAACCGCAGGACTCAGAATTTTCACCTGTGGACAACTGCTTGCAGAGTGTGCTGGGGCAGAGGTTGGATCTGCCTGAAGATTTCCATTATTCCTATGAGCTCTGGCTGGAGAGAGAGGTGTTTTCACAGCCCATCTGTTGGGAGGAGCTGCTCCAGAATCACTAAGCTCTTGTCACAAAGCATCTGATAGATGGAGGTTGGCTCCAATAAAAATGCTTTACCTATCCTGTCCCATCAACCTTCATACTGAGCTCTGGAGTGTGTGTCAATGAGAGTTTCAGCCCAGCATCCAACAGAGACATCCGACATAGTTCAGGACTATTCTGGATGCCATTGCCCTAAGCTCAGCTAGGTACCTAGTTGGCTTTGAAATCTCTTGATGGATCAGTCCTGGACAGGCTCTTTGATGGAACCTGCTTTAATCTTGCCTAGAACCAGGCTAGCCTTTGTTGGCCACAATAGTGAAAGGAAATCTCTTATGGCATTTGACCCATGACATTCATCTCAAGCAGTGGAATAGGTACATAGGGGACATTTTCTTCTTGCTCACTCTAAATGTCCAAGACTTACCATTCAGCAAAGCCAACTTTAGATTGTATTTCATGTTTAAATTTTGACACTTACCTCTTTATAAAATAATCATTAGCTCTAAGATGATTTGAGAGCACCGCACCTTTATAAAGGATGATTGTTTCCAAAATACTGCATGTTATAGAAAAATGTGTTGTGTAGTATTTTTTCCTTAAGAGATCTGTGTTCGCGTGTGCGCACGCCTTTAATGCACTCGGGAGGCAGAGGCAGGCGGATCTCTGTGAGTTCGAGGCCAGCCTGGGCTACCAAGTGAGTTCCAGGAAAGGCGCAAAGCTACACAGAGTGTCTCGAAGAAAAAAAAAAAAAAAAAAAAAAAAAAGATCTGTGTTCAATGTAAAAAATATTTCCTGTGTATTCTGTATAATGCACTGAGTGCTTTGCCATTTGGAAAGAACCACAACTAATGTGAAATAATGTGGCCTTCTCTAAAAATATCTCTCATTTTTCATAAATTACTTGTTTTAAATGGCTATGTACACTGCATAAATTTTCTAATGTGACCTCAAATCTTCATTTGAGCGAGGAGAGGAGTAGTGTTATTTGAGACAGGATCTGGCTATATAGCCCTGACTAGGCTGGAACTTACTATGTAGTCAGGCTGGCCTTGAACTTGTAATGATCCTCCTGTCTCTGCCTCCTGAATACTGGGATTGTAGGCATAGACTACCACCTCTAGCCAATTCATTTTTAAATGACAAGTTGATTATAGGAGGTTTTAGTTACTGATATTTGTCCATTTGTGCTGATTTTTTAAATTTATATTTTTTTCTTCCACGTTCATTTTTTTTTTTTTACCATTTTTTTTTTCCAGCTAGACGTTTCAATATGGTTTGTACTGGAAGTATCACACATTTCATGGAGGATGTCTCTACTTCTCCTTTATAGCAAAATAATATAAGGGTTTTTTTTTAAATCTTTGCACTTTTTTATCTTAAAGGTCTCCCCACTGCCCAGACACTACTGAGACTTTTGATGATGGCACAAGGATACTCTGTTATAGAGAGTTGTCCACACTGGCTCATAAGCTCTTCCCTTGTCAACCAGTCTTCATTTGTAGGTGATGATAGAGACCCACCATTATCCAAAGGAACAGTCAGTACCTCTATGCTTTGGATAGCAGGATTTCTTACTATGGAAAAGTGACAAAAATATAAGTATGTAATAGATGAAATATCTTAAAATAATTTGCAAATTTTATCAAACCATGACAGTAGTCCTCATTCCAAATAGTTTACTGAGCATAGCATCAGGCAATTTTATTAATCTAGGGTCAGGCTAAAATGATTTTAATGATATTGAAGTAAAAAGATAATTTTCCAGGAGAGAGAATAGTCACCAATCTATTTTAAAGTTGTATCATACTCAGTTGTGTAAAGAAAAAATAAGTTGCCTTTAAAAAAAACACATACAAATGCTTTCAGAGGCACAGACATATGCTAAGCTTTAATATATCACATTTTATTATTTATTAACTCTTAAGAAGATTAATTTTCAATGCAGATGCAGAAACTACTCCACCTTGCGAGGATAAATTATTCGTTTCAAATTATGTCATTCCCCCCTACAACTTGCTGTGGCTAGCCTTCTGGTATTGACAGCTAGCCCCATGTGGTAAGATAACTTGGGCTGGATCTCCCAACTTGAGGGCTCATGTATGTGATTAGGAATAGCTTCAGATTAACCAAATTTTATGGTGATTATAATTTCTATATAGAAGCACGCTATTTGGATAATTTATAAAATAGGGACTTTATTTGTGAATATGTCAGTAAAGTTTGTGTTGATAACATTGTTCATCTCACCAAATACTTTAATAAAAAGAAAATCTGGAATTAGAAATTTGGTCTTTAATTCTTTAACACAGGATAATCTTTCTTTGGGGGGAGGGTTGAGACAGGGTTTCTCTGTGTAGTTTTGGTGCCTGTCCTGGATCTTGCTCTGTAGACCAGACTGGCCTTGAACTCACAGAGATCCACCTGACTCTGCCTCCCGAGTGCTGGGATTAAAGGCGTGTGCCACCACCACCTGGCTCATAGGATAATCTTAAAGTTATGTTAGATAGAAAAGGATACAGGATAAATATAGAACTACAAATTTCAATGATCTAACAAATGTTTATGTCATCATCATGGGTCTGGAGTCAGCCACTCGACTGACCTTAGATTACTGGATTGGCTTTTCCCTAGAATTATTCTTATTCTGGCATGAGGCTGGATAGATGTCCCTACCTAGAACATACTGGTTCATAGTAAAAGGCAAAAGCAAGAAACAAACCATACCATGAAAGGACATTTCAGAGCTCCTGCTTGGATACAGCAGAAGGCAAATTGTTCATGTCATTTGCCAAAATCAGCTCACATGGACAAGCCTAACAGTGGCCAGAGAAGCATCCTCCACCTGAAGGGTGACAGGTATGGGATGGTGTGATGCTTCTGTGGTCAGGCTGATGAATATCTGTTCCTATCCTACACAAAATACACACAGTTCCTTCCCAAGGAAGACTTCAAAATCTTACCCAATGAGATCTTAAAGTCCAGGATCTCATCGATTCTAGGTGCAGTATCTTTTCCTTCTTTATAGAAACAGGGTCTCGGGCTGACCTTGACCTATACGTACTGTCTGTTGATCCTGAGACTTGAAAACTGAAATGCAATAATAACTGAATTATAGTGATAATTTCAAATGTTACATATACCAAAACATCTTTTTTGTTTTCTCGTTTTCAAGAGGGTTTCTTTCTCACTCTGTAGACCAGGCTGACCTCGAACTCAGAGATCCACTGCCCAGCACTAGGATATCTTTGTACATCTTAAACCTACACACTTTTTGTCAGTAAGTCTGTTTTGTTTTGTTCTGTTTCTGGGGTCTCATGCAGCTCAGGCTGGACTTGCCCTTGTCATGTGATGAAGATGAACTTGGACTTTGGTGTATATTGATCCATAGTGATTCTGTAACCCCACTGAACAAATGTAATGAATGTCCTGTTCCTTTGGATAGGAAGGATCTTTAGGCTGCTCTATAGAAGTAGTTCTCTGCTTTTAATGTTCTGTGAAGTTAGAAACCAGTTTCTTTGCACTTAGAAACTGAGGCAGGAAGATTGTGTTTGGGGGGCCAGCCTGGGCTACATAGTGAAGTCCTTGTCTCAAAAAAGCAAAAAAGGTGCCTGCTTCAGGAGCCCAAGACAGCTCTAGCAGTCTCGTCTCCAGCTGACTTCTTCACCCAAAGTGTTGCCAAAAGGTTGCTTTCTAACAAGCTGGCTCTGGACAAGCTGGGGGATTGTGAGAGTGCACTTCGATGTGCCTATGAAGAACAACCTGATAACAACCAAAGGATCAAGATTGCTCTTCCAAGTATCAAATTCTGCTTGGACATGGAGCCAAGCCAGTTGTCCTTATGAGCCACCTGATGGTGTTCCCATGGGTGACAAGTACTCCTTAGAAGCAGTTGCTACAGAACTCAAATCTCTGCTAGACGAGAATGTTCTGTTCTTGTGTGGGCCCAGAAATAGAGAAAGCCATGCCAACCCAGTGGCTGGGTTTGTCATCCTACTGGAGAACCTCCACTTCCATGTGGAGGAAGGAGGAAGGGGAAAAGATGCTTCTGGGAACAAGGTTATAGCTAAGCCAGACCAAAAAAAAAAAAAAGATGCTTCCCCAGCTTCAGCTTCACGGTCCAAAGGAAGGGATGCCTATGCCAACAATGCTTTGGGGGCTGCACCAAGCCCACAGGTACATGGTGGGTGTGAATCTTCCACAGAAGGCTGGTATTTTTTTATGAAGGAGCTGAACTACTTTGCCAAGGTTGTAGAGAGTCCAAAGCAATCCTAGCCATCTTGGGCAGAGCTGAGGTTGCAAACAAGATCCAGTTGATTAATAAATGCTGTACAAAGTCATTGTCCGCGGAATGGCTTTTACCTTCTTTAAAGCAAATAACTTTTTATTTTATTTTAATATTTTAATAGCAAATAACTATTTTATTTGTGGAGATTCACACTCCTCTGTATGATGATGAGGCCAATATTATCAAAGATCTCATGTCCAAAGCTGGGAAAAAACAGCGTGAAGATTGCCTTCCTGTTGACTTCATCACTGCTAACAAGTTTGATAAGAATGCCAAGACTAGCCAAGCTACCGTGGCCTCTGGCCTAACTGTTGACCAGATGAGCTTGGCCTCAGGTACTAACAGCCGCAAGAAATACCTGAGGCTGGCTCCAGCTGAATGGATTGTTTGGAATGGACCTATGGGGATATTTACACGGGAAGCTTTTCCCAGGGAAGCCAAGTCCCTCACTGAGGCGGTGGTGGAAGTCACGTCTGGGGTTGCATCACTGTCATAGGTAATGGAGGCTTTGCCACACATATGCCAAACGGAACAGAGGATAAGATCAGCCGCGTGAGCCGTGTGCCAACCTAAAGCTCCTGGGAGGTAAAGTCCATCCTGGGATGGATGCTCTCAGCAATGTTTCCTGTGCACAGCTGCTAAGTCAATTTAGTGTTTTCTATCTCCATTTGGTGTTAGCACAAGGTTCAGGGAGTGGCCAAGAGATGCAGCACCAGGAGCCTTAACAGTTGCCCATCTCGGCTCTGCTGCACTGGGACTTGTCTGTATTCCTCAAGATCCCACTTAAATCCCTTAGTGACTAAACCATCACACATTCTAGAATACATCTATTTATATTCTGCTTGTAAAAGAAAATGAGCTGTAAGAGCTTAGTTCTCTTCTCCATGTAGGTTACTGTTTATGACTCTGCATGGAAATAGGATGAAATTCCAGTTATAGCTTCAGAGAAATTGATGAGCTATTAAACATTAAAGATGTCCACTGGGAGCGAGGGAACACAGGGGTTAGTCCTTTTCTAATGGCCGTCGCTACGTCTGAGGAGGGATGAGAGAATGTCCCTTCTGTATTCTTGGTGACTGAATATCTTCCTTGGTGTATGTCTTGATTAAGGACTGTTGAGTCACAAAAGCCATTTTATATTTTGAACAGTCATTATCAAAAGCATTTTAAAAGCCTTACCCCGGTTAGCTTGTTTGCGGGTCGTTAGAACCACAGCTCTTCTGCATGCCTCTCTAGATTGGGGTTCAGGTCCTCTGAGTGTAGCAGGTCTCTGTAGGGTCATTCTGTCCGTCTCTTTTCTTTGGGCCTTTTTGTCCAGTGAAAGAGTTTACGGGGGCTTTTCGAGTGTCACATTCTGTTTGGTCTTGACTCTAGGGCAATGCGTTAAAACAGCCTTTTGATTCAAAGCATTTTCATAAGCTGAATAAACATTTGCAATGTTCAACCATTGGTAAATCTTGAAATTTCTGAATTACCTTTCCCCTATCTTTGCTTGAGAATGGGCCAGTTTTGTTGTTGTTTTGTTTATTTTCTTTTTGAACCATTCCTTGCTTGTAATACTTTAACTTTAACAAACACAGCTAACACTAGCCAACTCCTGCTGCCAACATCTCTGCCTTCAAACCTTTCCACCCAGATCAGGCATGACAACATAAACCTGTGATCCCAACGTTCTGGAGGCAGAGACAGGAGGGTCACTGGGAGTTTCAGGCCAGCCTGGGCTACATGGTGAGTTCCAGGACAGCTGGGGGCTACATAGCAAGACCCTCCTCTAAAAAGCCAAAATAAGTTAAAAAAAAAAAAAAAAAAAAAAAAAAAAAAAAAAAAAAAAAAACCAGCCACCTCACTTAAGAACATTCTCAGCCCGTTGTGGAGACCATGTCTTTAATCCCAGCATTCAGGAGGCAGAGGCAGGCGGATCTCTGAGTTTGAGGTCAGCCTGGTCTACAGAACTAGTTCCAGGGCAGCCAAGGCTACACAGAGAAAACCTATCTTGAAACCCCCCCCCAAAAGAGAGAGAGAGAGAGAGAGAGAGAGAGAGAGAGAGAGAGAGAGAGAGAACATAGTCCAAATTAATTAACTTCCCAAATGTCTGTTATACTCCTTAAAAACACCAACCCTGTTATTGGAACCAAGTTGTTATATGACAATATACTGCACTGAATGTTTATTCCTGTTCTCAATTCTTCTATTGCAACCCTAGTCCTCAAAGTAAGAGTACTAGGAGGTGGAGCCTTTGGGACAAAGGTCATGAGGGCAAAGCCTCAAGTATGATTAGTGCTTGTATTAAAAATACCTGGGAGTACTTTCACTCCTACTGTTAATAGCAGAGTAAGGCGACATTATCCGTGAGCATGACACCTAAGTCTGCTCTGGTTCTGGACTCCCCGGCTTCCAGGTTATAGCATTTTGTTATAGCAGCCAGAACAGACTAAGATACAGACTCTTGAAATGAAAAGGATCTGAGGCTATTTAGGCCAATCTCCAACCACAGGAGGACTTCCTTTGATAAAGTACCTCCTAAGTGACCATCTAACCTATTGTGTTTTCACTGACAAGAACCTCTCCATTTGGGGCTGGACAAATGGCTCCGTGCATAAGAGCACTTCGGCAGGTTCTGGGTTCAGTTCCCAGCACCCACATGGCAACTTGCAATTTTAACTCCAGTTTCAGGGATCCTGTGCCCTCTTCTGGACCCTGCAGGCACTGCACAGACATGGTGCACTTAAACACATGCAGGCAAAACACACTCGTAAAATAAAAATAAGTCTTTTTTAAAAAGAACATCACCACTTCAATATCATCAGTAACAACCCTCTGTGTGAGAATTAAGTAGCAATACAGTACTGACAACTTTTGGTGTGTGGATCAGAAGAACCACAAATATCCATTGGCTGTATATTTTCCTTACTGTATTAATTTCCTAGGGTTGTTACAAATTGTGAGGAATTGGGTGGCCTTAAAACAACATAAATGGGGAGGGAATGGGAGGAGAAGAGGGAGGGAAATTGCGGTGGGGATGTAAAATAAATAATATTTCAAACAACAACATAAAGGGACTGAGAGTATATAGCTCAGTGGTAGAACAGTTTCCTTGCAGATACAAGGTCCTAGGTTCAATCCCCAGTGCCGCAAACAGAAAGTCCCACAAGCTCATTTAAAATCCTGGAGGCCAGAAGTTTGAGACAAGCTCTCACTAGAATTGCGCTCCTTCCAGAGGAGAACTGCTCCATGCCTCTTCTGGCTTCTAGGAGTTCTGGGATTCCCTTTGTTTGCGCACATCACTCCAGTCTTTGCCTCTGCGGTCCCAAAGCTTCCTCTTCTCAAAATCTCTTCAGCTTTACCTTCCTGAGAACCCATGTGGTTGCATTTAAGGCCCACCTGATAGACTTCTCTCGGAAAATCCTCAACTTGATCCCATCTTTTGCCGTATATGGTAATATTCAACATTTTCTATACAAGATAACAGTCATGGCGTCTGAGGGCTAGAATGTGGATGATCTGTTCAACTCACTAAGCCAACTAACACTCCTCAAAAACCTAAATGATGGGAGTCTGGACAGATGGCCCAGTCGGTAAAGTGCTCGCTGTGCCGGAATGAGGACCTGGTACCACAGAGAGCCAAATGGAGTGGCACAAGCCTGTAACCGCTGGGTTAAGATATACCCCGATACCTGGAGAGCTGGATGGGGGCTCCATGGCCAGCCAGTCTACACAAATCAGTAAGCTCCAGGCTCAGAGACAGACCCTGTCTAAAAAATAGGGTGGAGAGCAATTGAGGAAGACATCCAACATTAACTTCTGGCCTCCACATTCACACACACATACTGCATGTATACCTCAACATATGTGTGCACACAACACACTCCAAAAAAAACCCATAAAACATAGCAAAATTAATTGGTTTTCTTTTATCGTTATTAGAAATAAGGTAATTTATTTTAAAAATGAAAGTATAGAATCAAGTAAAAATTTTCAGACTTGAAGAAAGGATATATGAAGGACTGAGTGTCAAGCTAGAGTTATTTGCTAGTATTTTTGCTAAGAAGATACATGTGCAGAACTCAGAAACAGTAGCACCCAATGAAGAGTGCAATCTCCCCTGACCTGCTTTCCTATCTTGTGTCCTAGAAGTAATCACTACCAATGTGATTTTTTTTAAATCCTTTCAGAAAACTCCCCAAATTCCCTATATTCTCCCTACCACTTTGTTTTGTTTTTACAGGGAGGATTTCTCTGTGTAGCCCTGGCTGTCCTGGAACTCAGTCTGCAGACCAGGTTGACCTCAAACTCAGAGATCCACCTGCCTCTGCCCACCCCCAATTCCCCCAGCACTGGGATCAAAGGCATGCGCCATCACCAGCCGGCTCTTTTGTAAGTATTGGGGAATGCAATGCACTCTGTTATATTCTTTTGATCATTCATTTGTTTATCTTGGAGTTATTTATTTATATTTAGTTGGGGGTCTCACTCTGTAACCTTGGCTCAACCTGGAACTCCTAATCCTCCTGCCTCGGTTACCAAGTGCTAGAATTACAGGCATGAGTCACCATGACTGGCCATTTTACAGACAGTTCTATAATAACAGTGTTGGGCTGGCTAGTTTTTAATGTCAACTTAACACAGGCTAGCGTAATCCTGGAAGAGAGAACTTTTTAGAAGAGGAAGAGGGTTTGAGACAGGATTTATTTGTGTAACTCTGGCTGTCCTAGAACTTGCTCTATAGACCAGGCTGGCCTCAAACTCTGAGATCCGCCTGCCTCTGCCTCCTAAGTGCTGGGACTAAAGATGTGTGCCACCACTGCCCAGCTTGGAAGGGGGAACTTTTGATTGAGAAAATATCCCACCAGTCTGGCCTGCAGGCATTTTCTTGATCAAGATTGCTGTAGATGGGTCCATGCCCCTGAGGGCAGTGCCTCCGCTGGATGGGTGGTCCTGGATGGTGTAAAAAAGCAGGCTGAGTAAACCATGGGGAATGAGCTTACGGGCTCCGTGGCTTGTGCTTCAGTTCCTGCCTCCGTATTTCTACTCTTAGTTCCTGCCCTGGCTTCCCATCAGCAATGACTTACAAGCTGTACGGTGAAATAAACTCTCTTCTTCAAGTTGCTTTCAGTCATGGGGTTTTATCACAGCAACAGACAGTTGTGGTTATTTAATAATTAAATAGTTCTTCCCTGATACCACCTTAAAGTATTTTTCAGCAAAAAAAAAAAAAAAGAGTGTAAGTGGAAAAATGGTGTGTGTGTGTGTGTGTGTGTGTGTGTGTGTGTGTGTGTGTGTGTGTGTTGGGATGGGGGGGCTTGCTCGATTCCATAGCAGCAATAGGGCCAACTCAATCTGAAATATAATTTCCTCCCAGCTGGTCTGGATATTCAGACTCCCAAGTCCTATGCTTGTATTGAGATTGTGTCTGAGTGTGCTATGGGGAGGTGTTGGGGCTTTGGGCTTTAGTAATTGGCCAGATTTAAACTTTAAAAACAAGCTTTTTTAATTTTTACTTTGTAGGAAATGCCAAAGTCTTCCTAAGGAACTGCAGAATACAAAAGTCACCCCACCTCTGCCAGACACCTCTGATGACAGTGACTTCCTTCTAAGACAGTGTGCCATCTGTCCCCTTGCCTTCAAGTGGAAACGTGACTTTGTACACTTGTTAACTTTCTGTTCAAATGCTTAGTAGAACCGGCAAGACAAAGATTCTTCATGTGAAGACATTTCTGAGCCCCACGATATTTTACCCAGCAAGGTAGCATGGCATGGTGGTGTAGACAGTTGGGGACCAGTGATACATGGCCAGTCACTTAACACCTCTATGCCTCAGAAGGGGAATAATACTGATTGCTAGAGTTTGGATCTTGAATGCCCCCCCCCCAAAGCCTGTGGCACTACTGGAGGGCATAGAACCTTGAGGGGAAGGAAGTGAAGTCACTGGGGACACTTGGAGGGGACACTGGAATGCTGACCCTTTCTTCTCTCCCCTCCTCAGTCACCATGAGTTGAGTAGCCTCATCTGTCACGCACTCTGTCCGTGGCATACTGCCTGGCTACAGGCCCAGTGCCCTGCAGGGCCCAGCAGCTGTAGACAGAAACTGTGAGTCAGACCTTCTCCTTGCTTTAAGCTTACTGTCTCAGGCAATTTGTCACAGTGATGGAAACCTACAGCCACGGCTACCGTCTCTGGCTGTAAGGGTTAAACGTGTGAGGGCTGAGATAATGCTTGCTAAACATCACTGAGAGATAATTTGTGACTTATTTTATGTCTCTCCCTCTCAAAGAACCCCCACCCAAGAGGAACAAAGAGCATTGGTTTTGTACAAGTCATGAACTAGGTAAGGTTTTTATGTCTTTTGGTTCTTTGTGTTTTGGTTTTTCAGACAGGTTCTCATGTAGGTCCATCTGGTCTCAAACTCACTGTGTCACCAGGATGACCTTGAGCTTTTTAGGTGGAGGTACATGGTGTATGTGTGTGTGTGTGTGTGTGTGTGTGTGTGTGTGTGTGTGCATGTGGAGGCCAAAGGTTATCAGACCTTTTACATGCTTGCTACAGATCTAAATCCATGCTTGAGCAACAAGCATTTTACAGACTGAGCCAGTTTCTAGCCCTGACCTTGAATTTCTGATTCCCCTGCCTCCACCATCTAAGTACTGAGATTAGCAATGTATGCCACTATGACCAAATTCTGTGGTGCTGGGGATCAAACTCACAGCTTCATGCATACGAGGTAAGCATTCTCCCTACTGAGCCATATCACCAACCTGGTTTCACATTTTTAAGTGACTGAGGGGGGAAATCCAATGAAGAAAAATATTTTCTGACAGGAAACTTGCATGGAATTCAAGTTTCCCTTTCCACAAAGCTTTACTGGAGTGCAGCCATATCCATTCATGTAGATGGTCTATGGAATTGCTTTTGTGCTGTGTCAGCAGAATTAGGATTTACAAAAGATTTAAGGACCTTCAACTCCAAAATATTAACTCCATCCCTTCCTACAATTTGCTGATCCTAGCTCTTGCTATTCCTGCCGAGGTCCACCCCAGCTGGCCTCGCTGCACACGAGGCCCTTGTTGTCAGAACCCGACTGGCTGACCAGGGGGAGCTTCCTCCAGAAGACACTGTTGTTGTTGTTGTTTGTTTGTTTGTTGGCCTCTTCCTCTTCAGCATGAGGACTACAAAGAAAGGGAGGGAGGGAGGGAGGGAGGGAGGGAGGGCAGGAATAGAGCAGAAAGGACAAAAGTGGGATTTCCAAGTCTAACTTCTAAGAAAGATAGTGGGAAAACACTCCTAAATTTAGCTATTCCAAGAATGCATGCTTCAATTCTGGTCATGTTTTTTAACAAGAGCACAGTTAGTTTTTACTATTTATAAAGAAGACATAAAGATGTGTATTCATAAATAGATAAAATGAACCATAGCTTTGCTGAAGTGAGATTCAATAGCTATCCAAATTTAACATCCTCCCATTTACATTGTAGGATTTGTTCAGTTCTTGTGGGGGGAAAAGACTCTATTTTAAGTCCTCAACATTAATGGTTTGTTTTTATTTATTTTTGAGACACAGTTTCACTATGTAGCCTGGGCTAGATTCGAACTCTCCAGCCTTACTCAGCCTCCCACATGCTGGGATTACAAAAGTGTGACAGCACACCTGACTCCACATGAGTCCTCTTACTTTTTGTGGCAAGGGCCTTTGTGCATGTAGGCAAGCGCTCCACCACCGAGCACACCTCAGCCCGAGAGATTCTAGGCAAGCGCTCTGCCGCTGAGCACCACCTCAGCCCCAAGAGATTCTTTTAAAAAAAAAAAAAATTTATTTTATGTGCATTGGTGTGAAAGTATCAGATCCCCTGGACCAGACAGTTGTGGGCAGTCATGTGGGTGCTGGGAATTGAACCTCTGGAAGAACAGCAGCCAGTGCTCTTGACCACTGAGCCATCTCTCCAGCCCCCACAGGAGACTCTTAAATGATCCGGCACTAAAGAGAATGCATAATAGATAGTCAATGACACCATCTTTTGATTCTACCAATAACCTTCAGTGTGTCATAATAAAGCTCCTTTCCGCTCTACACCTTAGCAGCTCACCTCCCTCCTCATAGATCAGTAGCAAGGCTCTCCCAGTGTGAAGGCTAACCAGCCTGCCAGCGAAGAAAGTCCTGCCATTGAAGTTCTTCCAATTGCCATGAGACCATTTTACACCCACTGGAAGATCATACTTTCTTGTGCTTTATGTTAAGTATCTTTTTAAAAGACTGACTTATTTTTATTTATAAGTGTTTATCTGCATGTATGTATATGCACCAATACATGTCTGGTACTCTGGAGGCCAGAGAGGGCATTTACCCTAGAACTGGAGTTACAGATGGGTGTGAGCTGTTGTGTGGGTGCCTGGAATCAAACCCAGGTCTTCTGTAATAGTAACAAGAGCTCTTAACAGCTGAGCCATCTCTCTAGTTATGTCTTATATCTTTTGAAGTAGGGCTCATGGAAAGACATTAAATTCCAAGGCATTTTCACTTTTACGCTGTCCTAAAATCCTCATAGGAAGCTATAAGAAACACAATTCAGAGCCGGGCGGTGGTGGCGCACGCCTTTAATTCTAGCACTCGGGAGGCAGAGGCAGGCGGATCTCTGTGAGTTCGAGGCCAGCCTGGGCTACAGAGTAAGTTCCAGGAAAGGCACAAAGCTACACAGAGAAACCCTGTTTCGAGAAAAAAAAAAAAAAAAAAAGAAACACAATTCAGAGAGTTGTTCCAAATTCCACAACTATTATGTAATAAGACAAATCTACATCTCTGGCCTCCAGTCCTTCCTGAATCAGTTTGGTGGTTAGCAGCTCAGGCGAAAGAGGGTGCTGCTCTGCCGACTTGACACAAACCTATATATATCCGGGAAGAGGGACTCTCAAGGAATCGCTTCCATCAGATTGGCTGTAGCAATCTGTGGGCCAGTGTCTTGGTTAATGATTGATGGGGGAGGGCTCAGCCCACTGTGGGTGGTGCCACCCTTGGGAAGGTGGTTCTGGGTTCTAGAAGCAAGCCAGTGAGCAATGTTCCTCCATTCCTGCCTCTGCTCCTGCATGAGCTCCTGCTCTGACTTCTCTCAATGATGAGTCAGTCCATCACTGATCAGAATGTTTATAAGCCAAATCAACCCCGTCCTCCTCGAAGCTGCTCTCTGGTCATGGTGCTTATCACAGCAATAGAAAGCAAACGGGACCAAAAGCGAGAGCTTTGACTCTGTGGAATGAATCTGGTTCAAGTTAGTCCTTCTCAGACTGAGAAACTTCAGCCCACAGTAGAAGCGGTTTCAGTGGTTGAAGCGATGCCATGGCATGTGCGGCATGCTCACCAGCTGCCTGCTGTCAGGATTCTCTTAGTGTTACCTACAGTGCTGAAAGAGAGGAAGTCCGTCATGACGAGCATGTCAAGGGAGGGATTGATACAAGTTCTTCTTTCCAAAGGGCACCCAGGCCTAGGATGATGGCTTCATCGTTCAAGACTGATGGAAATGAGTCAGCAAAGACAAAGGACACTGTACAACGGGAGGGTGTGGTACCCCTGATAACAAACCAGGAGGAAAGTAGTACAGGGGTCATGAGGGCTGGGCTCAGACAGAGGTCATCCGTCATTACAGAGACTATTTATCCTGCAAGATGACATCACTAGACTCACTCAGGTGAGTGTGGGTTACTGAGAGAGGACATGGTTCTGAGTACAGGGCTTGGAGATCAGGCCCCACTTGGAGCGCAGCAAGAGGCAGATAGGTATGGGATGTTTACACAAGTGTGAGCTGAGCCAGGGGCATCATGCATATCCCAGAAACACGTGGGAGACTAGGGGAAATGCTACAGTTTGAATATGGCATGTGTCCCCGAAAAGGTCATATGTTAGAAGCTTGATGTCCAATGTGGCAATACTGAGGTGGTGGGCTGCATCATGGCATAATCCCAGACTCCAAGCACTCAAGGGGCTGAGACAGGAAGAACGTAAGATAAATGGCGTTTTTGTTTGATTTTCTAAATTCCAACTTTTTGAGGATTTTATACATGAGCACACTGTATTTACATCATGTCCAGCCTTCCTCTCTTCCTCCAACATTTTCCTTTGAAGTGAGCATTCATAGTAAAACCCTCTCAAAAAAGAAAAAAAAAATAGACCAAGGCTCCAGTACTCAGGAGGCAGAAGCAGGAGAAACATTCATGGGTTCAGTTACAACCTGGTTTACACAGTGAGTCTCCACCCACCCAGGGCTATGTAATGAAATCCTGTCTTAAAATCAGAGATGGCAGGATGGTACTAGGTAAAGGCACTTAGCACAAAGTTGAAGACTGAGTGGTACCCACAGGGGAGAAAGAAAATACCAGCTCCCACAGCTGCCCTCTGACCTCCACATTGGCAAACGCTCACACGCATATACAAATAAATGTAAAAAAAAAATATTAAAAAGAGGTGGGGCCTATTAGAAGTTAGTTAGGTCACTGGTGTTTAGGTAGTTCTTCCAAGAGTGGACTATTGGGCTGGAGATGCTGCTCAGAGCTAGGTCCCCAGCACTATAAGAAAGAAAAATAGGGACTGGAGAGATGGCTCAGAGGTTAAGAGCACTGGCTGCTCTTGCAGAGGACCCAGGTTCGATTCCCAGCACCCACATGGGAGCTCACAACTGTCTGTAACTCCAGTTCCAGGGGACTTGACACCCTCACACAGACAAATGTGCACATTAAATAAAAAGAAAAAATAAGTAGAAAGCTTGCCAGCTCTTCTTGAGGTGGACATGGTGGCACACACTTGTGATCTCAGCACTCAGGAGGCAAAGAGAAGAAATTGAAGGAAAGACTGGATTGTTATAAAAAGTGAGCCTAACCATTAAGTATGTCTGGCTCCCTCTCTTACTGCATTCTGTGATGCATCCCTGTCCTGATGCCATCTACCATTATGACCCCATAAAAGGACAAACTGAAGGGACTCCTAACCTTTCAGTCTCCAAAACTGTGTGCTAAATAAATCAGTTAGTTGTTATCCCTAACCTTGGGTCTCTTATAGCAACAGAAAATGACTTCTGTGTCTTCTAGGAACTCAGGCTCAGAGGTCAGTGAGCAGGAAGTAGTCAGTGGTACGATGAAGGGACAATACTTCCCACTGACTCGGGAAACACGGTCCTTGTCTGTCACCACTGTCCATACAATCATGACCCTAAAAGACGCTGCTCCCTGTGGAGAAGGCGAGTGAGCAAATGCTGTACCTAACATAGCTGCAGCAGAGACCCAGGGCCAGTCTGACAGGCAAGAGCATTGCTCCAGAGGTGATACAGTTGCCAGGCCTTAGCCTTCAACGAGGCTTCCTTCCGATCAATGGGACCTTCAAGGTAGAAGGGGCACAGACGCAGAGGCCAAGAGGTGGCAACGGTACCACAAAACCTCAGAGGGGAATGAGTGTGACAAAAATCAAGTCTGTTGTGTATGGAGAAGAGAGCTAGAAAAGCAGACTGAGGGATTATGAAAAGCCACAGAGGCCAAACCAAAGCAGTCCTAGCTCTCGGGAGGAAATAGCCACTGGTGGGTTTTGAAAAGAGTGGCCCACGGTTAAATTCGTGCTTTAAACTACGAAGGAGTGTGGAAACCAAAGGGGTAGTGGGATGGCAGGACCACAGCAGCACAGGCCAAGACAGCCCAGGCCGAACGGTGATCTGGGAGAGGGAGGGGCTGCAGGCAAAGACAGGCTTGGCGGAGTGTGGCGCAAGGCGCAGCTGGGGTCACTGGGGTGTGTAGTGCCACACAGACCCGGGAGAGTCGGGGGCACAAGTTGTATAGTTGAGCATTCTTTCTGGGGTTTGTTTGGTTGGTTTTGGTTTGGTTTGGTTTTTGAGACAGGGTTTCTCTGTGTAGTTTTGGCGCCTTTCCTGGATCTCGCTCTGTAGACCAGGCTGGCCTCGAACTTACAGAGATCTGCCTGACTCTGCCTCCCGAGTGCTGGGACTAAAGGCGTGCGCCACCACTGTGCGGCTAGTTGAGTATTCTTTAATGGTTTCCTTTCTTGCTTTCTATATTTCCATTTTGGACCGAGTTATTCAGATAATGTAGTGAGCCCTCAATTTGTGTAAGTATTGCCTCCCTCAGAATCAAGTCTGTCACCGTCTATCTCAGGCACTGTTCTATTGTGGCAAAGAGACACAGTGAATAACTGAGGGAAGAAAGCATTTCATTGGGAGCTTGCTCACAGTTTCAGTCCATGATCATCACGGCGGGGAGCGCGGCAGCAAGCAGGTAGACATGGTGCTGGAGCGCTCACCTCTTATTCACAAGTTGGAGGCAGAGGAGGCAGGCTGGGTCTGGCCTGGACTTTGAAACCTCAAAAGTCTACCTCCAGTGACAGCGAGGCCACACTTCTTAATCCTTCCCAAAACAGTTCCACCAACTAGGAACCAGTCATTCAAATACAAGAGCTTATGGGGGCTATTATCGTTCAAACCACCCCATCATCATTCCCAAATTTTCTTCTTAGCCTTATATGTAGTCAAACACCCACTTCACCGTGGTACCACCACCACACCCATAAAGTTGTTGATCACATGATTCCCAGTAGGGTTAACCTTGGAAAGTTGAAAAGAAAAATAGTGAAGTCTAGTCAAGGAAAGTGGGCCACCCCAGATCCTTGGATTAAGAGCCAGTCCACAGAGCTGGAGAGATGGCTCAGCAGTTAAGAGCACTGGCTGTTCTTCCAGAGGTCCTGAGTTCAATTCCCAGACACCACATGGTGGCTCACAATCATCTATAGTGGGATCTGATGCCCTCTTCTGGCATAAAGGCATACATGCTGATAGAGCACTCATAACATAAAATAAATAAATCTTTAAAAAGAAGAGTCAGTGCCAGGCAGTGGTGGCGCACACCTTTGATCCCAGCACTCAGGAGGGAGAGGCAGACGTTTCTCTGTGAGTTCGAGGACAGCCTGGTCTACAGAGTGAGTTCCAGGACAGGCTCCAAAGCTACACAGAGAAACCCTGTCTGGAAAAACAAAACAAAAAAGAGCCAGTCCACAAAGGAGAAAACATGAGTAGGATTTACCATATCAAGGATATATAAATTCATGGAAAAAAAAAAACCTGCCAGACAAAACATAGTCTTATCAATGAAAACTCCAAAGAACAAATATACTCTCTTTCAGAAATCATTTCTTTCTTTCTTTCTTTCTTTCTTCCTTCCTTTCTTTCTTTCTTTCTTTCTTTCTTTCTTTCTTTCTTTCTTTCTTTTTTTTCAAGACAAAGTTTCTCTGTGTAGCTTTGCGCCTTTTCCTGGAACTCACTTGGTAGTTCAGGCTGGCCTTGAACTCACAGAGATCCGCCTGCCTCTGCCTCCCCAGTCCTGGGATTAAAGGCATGCGCCACCACCTCCCGGCCAGAAATCATTTCATTAACCAATCCAGAGAAAAGCTAGCAAAACTTACCCTTGCTTGAGCCTTTCAGGACTTTCACCCTGTTTCATGGTTCACCCTCCTCCTCCTGGGTTTACAACGTCCTGCCCATGATTTTGACAGGAGTTTACTGCTTCCTGCCATCTAGACCTCAGCTTTGACATTACCTCCTCAGAAAGCCCTCCCAAATCACTAATCTAAAGGAAGTGCAGAGACTGAAGGGGTGGCTTCTCGGTGAGACACCTGCTTAGCCTGCAGAGGCCAGGCTCAAGCCCTAGCTTGGCAAAGCAATCCAACAGATTGCAAAGCACCTATCACTTTAAAAACATCTTTATTAGATTTATTCATTTTATGTTATGTATGTTTGCCTGCATGTATGTATGTGCACCATGTGTGTGCTTGGTGACCATGGAGGTCTGAAGAGGACATCAGATTCCCTGGAATTGGTGTTACAGATAGATGGTTGTGAACCACCCTGTGGTTGATGGGAATCGAACTCCAGTCCTCTGCAAGAGCAACAAGTGCCCTGAACTTCTGAGCCATGTCTCCAAACCCCAAAGGTGGGTTTTTCTTAAAGATATATTTTTATTATTTTATGTGTATGTCTTAGTAAGGGTTTCTATTGCTGTGAAGAGACACCATGACCACGGCACCGCTTGTAAAGGGAAAACATTTAGTTGGTGTGGCTTACATTTTTAGAGGTTTGGTCCATTATCATCATAGTGCAACATGGTGGCGAGCAGGCAGACCGAGCAGGCAGATGGTCCTTTATCTCCCCTTGCAGGCAACAGGAAGTGGTCTGTCACCCACCTGCCATGCGGGGTCCTCTGCATGAGCAAGTGCTCTTTGCAACTTAGTTGTGGCCAATTTCATTTCATTTCACACCCTTCCGCTTAGCTCTGTTCCCCCCTCCTTCCTCCAACATTTACCTTCAAGAACCTTGCCCCATGTTGGATGCTGAATCCCCACGGCAAGCGGGGAGTCAGGCACTTGGCAAATATATAATAACCACTTAGTGAATAAAATGGAATGGTGAGAGTTATAAAAAGCAAGAATTGTTCCCTAAACGCATTCTAGGAGAAGAGGATGAAGTCACAAGATCAATCCCACCCAGAATATAAGAACCCTGTCCCACCTTCCTCTCCTCCTGCCTGTACCAGATTTTTTTTTTAAGCCGACTTTTCTTCACTTCAACCCTCAGAGACCTTATTCTTGTTTTCCAGGAGAGGTCAAGGAGTTTCCGGTGGTTTCCAGAGAGTGGTTTAGCCTGCGCTCTCTCCCTAGCCTTTCCCACCCAAAGGCAAAGCTGCGTATCTGGGTGGCCCGCCTCTTCTCTTCGTGTCCCATCCAGTCGCACCGCCAGGGGCAAAACTATCTTAGTCAGCGCCCAGTTGGGGTTCGTAGCCATTGTCAACAACAGCAAAGAAAAGCGAAAAGCGACAGCCCAGTCAGCGGGCCAAATCAAACACAGAGCCCATCAGCGTAGGAAGGCCAGCCAGGCTCCGCCCAATTGTTGCACGCCCCGCCCCGGTACCTTGGCAACAGTAAACAATGAGTGGTTGGGCGGCGTATGTGAGCAAGACCCAGGAGGTCTGCAAGGTGTTCTCTAAGTACCGCGCCGCCCAGCCCCTAGAATCGGGTGAGCCCGGCCTTGACCAGCGGCCCAGTGGCTGGCAACTTGCTGAGCCCGCCCAGCTCCCCCAAAAGCATCTGTGCCCCCGCACACAGCGAGGGCACCCAACTGAGGCCACGGCGGGGGCAGGCGGCAATGCGCAGGTGAGAGCGTGGCAGGGCCAGGGAAGCGGCAGGAGGGGGCGCGGGGACCTCGACGCCGGGAGTGTGGGTGGGGGGCATGTGGGGTCTGAATTTCGAGACTGGGGATTGGTGTTAACAATCAGCTGCTCAGATGAGAAAGAAATGGCCGTGGATTACGCATCTTGAAGTGAGAGGGGTTCGCCAGCGCTCGCCTTAACCCCGGTAGCCTTAGAGTTTCCACCTAGTCTTCTGTCATGGCCACAGGTACAGTTCTACCCAGCGTGAAGGGAGCGGTCTGAGAGGGACTTAGGTAATCTGCATCTGCTGGATGGAAGCAGCAGATTCAGGCTGCACCCTTTCTGTGAGATGGTTTTTGTCCCTTGGTCCTGTGCTTTGGCGTGTGGAAAATGGAGGGAGATCAGCGACGAGGTTTGGAACCCCAAAACTTTTTTTTTGGCATAACAAGTTATAATAAGATTAGGCACAAACCCTAATATCAAGGATGGACAGACAACCCAGTAGGAGGAAAAGGATCCCAAGAGCAGGCAAAAGAGTCAGAGATACCCCCATCCTCATTCCCACTGTTAGGAGTCCCACAAGAACATCAAGCTACACAACCATACGTATATGCAGAGGACCTCGCGCTGACCCATGGAGCCTCCCTGATTGTTGATTCAGTCTCTATGAGCTCCTATGGATCCTACTTAATTGATTCAGTGGGGTGGGTTCTCCTTGACCCTATAATCTTTTCAACCTTCTGTGGGGGTTCCCCTGGCTCCACCTAGTGTTTGGCTATATGGATCTTGCATTTGCTCCCGTCCTTTGCTGGATTACCCCTTTCTGATGACAATTGTGCTAGGCACCAATCTCTGAGTATAACAGACTATCACTAGGAATTTCATTGGCTCCCCCCCCTTTTGTTCTTTTTTTCCAAGCTCTATTTGGTTCTATCCAAGGTCTCTGGGCTTTCCTCCTCTGATTCCTGGCAATCCATGCATCCTCTGGGAACCCCAAAACTTAAGTACATGCCAATAGGGATTGTCCAGGCTGCTCTGAGTTGCAGGGTGGGATTCTTTGTAGAAAGTAAGGTTGGCCCTGGAGGGAGATGAGGGCGTCCATACTACACCTAACCCCACCCTTCCCTACGCCCACTTCTGCCAGTATTCCTGTTCTTCAGCCTGCATCCTGCAGTTGGTGACCTCTTGCCAGTCTCATTTTTCTTTCTAGAATGGCTTTGGTTTTGTTGTCCCTTTCCACAGTCCTCAGGGACTCGCTGTTAGCAGCTAAGTGAAGTCTGCGCAGTTGGAACTTGTCGCTCAGCACCCATGGTAAAGAGGACTCAATTGCTGGCACATTTATCATATTACCATTTCTGCTTTAAAAAAAAAAAAAAAAGCATTCCCTGCACTAGACCTATGTTCTTCCGGAAATTTCCTTGTAACTGCCCTACCTGGATCACTCATCTTTTTATCTCCTACACTAGAAATGCCTCCTGCTTCCTCTTGTTCGGTAAGCACCCATAACCCTTTGCACCTCACTTTTGGCGTCCTGCCAGTCTTGCTTTCCTTTCAACCTGCAATGTGGGGATGTGTTTGGTAAGTCTGTGTATGGTCCTTCCACTTCCTTCTGAAACTAAGTACAGCATTAAGTAAAAGTGCTGTGTCTTTTGACTTAAATTTATATATTGCTACTGTTTTCTTTCCATATGCAGGAAAGTGAAGCTGAATGATTTACAAAGCTTCCCCCTGCTTTCAGATGTCCAACTTGTTAGTTTACAGCCCGGAGGCCTGAGCTGCTCTGCCCCACTCGCCAGACTCGATTCCTCTCACTGCCCTCCCCCACCCCACCGTCACCCCATTTGTCTGTGGACAGACTCTGACCTAATTGGGTCTCTTCGTCTTTGCGTGGTCTCTCCGACCTCCACATCCTATTGGGCCATCCATTCTGCTTACAAACCCTCTGACCTTTCGGCCTGCTCTCCAGGACGGTGCCAGGATGGTGCCCTGTATTTCTGCCTGTCCTGCCCTGATGCCAGATGCTCCTAGGCCCCTCTTTCCCAGCGTGGTGGTTTCATCAATGTGTTTGTGATAAAAGGCGGGTGTCTTTTTCCCTCACTGGACTGAGCCTCATGAGGACAGGACTCCCTCTGTATCTAGTATAGAGACAGAGACACAGGAGGAATCTGGAAATACTTGTTGAATGAATGAAAAAGGCATCTTGAACTTGAGAACAACAAAAATACTTGTTTCTCTCCTGCACTCTGTACCTGCATTGCTTCTCTATTAATTCCTTTTCAGGTGAAACCTGAAGAAACAGTTTAGTAGCTAAGCTTATTCAGGTTCACACTCTCAAGTTCCAGTCCCTCGTAGTGGAGAAGGCAGGCAGAGCTCATGGCAGTGGTCTGACTGTAGCTGTTCACATGTGTGGGAGCCCGTTCTTGGGTTCCTCGTGGCTTTACCCAGCAGGTCCGAATAGAGGATGATCAGGACCACGGGACTGAGTGCAGGTGTCTGAGATGGTCTGCACTTGGCTGTGCTGGGGGAGGAGGTCTTTTGCTCCACCCCTTGGCGTCTCTATAAAAACCCTGGGCCAGAGACAGTCGGGGCCCGTTGGAATAGGTTCCAGGCCCCCTCGAGGCTATCCTTTATTTTCTGTTTATCTCCACAAGAGTCTCCGCTATAAATCCTTCTATCTATTATTTCCTGCTGCTCGCACTCAAGAAAACTCTGGGAAGCTGTGGGGGTGGTGGGTAAACGCCCCACACACATGGTGGCAGGTCAGAAAGCAGAGAGAGTATGACCTGCTTCGGGCACCTAGACCCAGCTCCTAAAGGCTCCTCAAGGCCCTCTTGGGAATAAACAATCCAAACACAGACCTGTTAGGGACATTTCAGATCCAAACCAACACAGCATCTGGTGCAATTGATTTATTCCCTCAGCACATCCTGTTCATCCATTTGGTGTACCAGATAGTGGTTTAGGCTAAGGAATTCGGTGGTGAGCTCACAAGCAAACCCTCTAATTGCAATGTTTTTAGTGAGAAATGTCCCCATGAACTCAGATATTTGAATACTTGGTCCCCAGTTGGCAGCGCTCTTTAGGAGGTGTGCAGCCTTTCTGGAGGAAGTAAGTCATTGTAGGAGGACTTTGAGATTTCATAGCCTCACCTTGCTCCCAGTTCACTCTCAGCTTCCTGCCCTGGCCACCTGCTACCACGCCTCCCTCACTATTATGAAATGTCCCTTTGTAAGCTGGAAGTAATCTTGCTCTTCCATAAATTGTTTTTGGTCATGGTGTTTTATCACAGCAACAGAAAAATAACTAATACAGTAGTAAATGCCTAAGAAAAGGAGCTAGAAAATGATACTTCAGAGGCAAAGGCCTTGTGGAGAGAGCACTTTACAGATAGACTGTGTGAGGACTTGGAACCAACACCTTGCCTGGGATAGACTCCGTTTATGTTCATTTGTTTGTTGATGTATATGTTGACGTATATGATACAGTAAGAGGTTGTATGATCTAGGTATAGGGAAAAATGGACACTGTGTCAGGGAGGTTTTTCCTATTTGCTGGTAGTGGGAATCGAGTCCAGGCCACTGTACATGCTAGGCAAGGGCTTTACTACTAACCTGAATATCTAGTGCCTCCAGGAGCCTGGGGAGGTCTTTATAAAGAAGTGATATTTGAGTAGAGTCAGAAGGAAGAGATAAACGAAGTATTCCCCTTCAGTTATACGAAAGCCTACAGGCTCTATAGTACAGGGGAAAGCCTGCAGAAAAAGCAGGGCTCCAGAAACACAGGGAACTTGGCAAGTTTGGGAGCTAGGAAGAAAGCCAGCATAGATGTAGCCAAGTAGTTTTCCTTATGGGGTTTTTAAGGTTCTAAATTGTGATCTGAGACCAAGAATGGAGCCACAGGGTTTCAGTGAACCAACTGAACGGATGGATGGCTGCCGGCGAGATGACTTAATGTGTAAAGGTACTTACAATGTGTTCTCCATACAGGGTATACCATTATTAGCTTTGGGGGCCTGCCTTTTTCATTTATGTATGTGCTTATTTACTTCTGAGATAGATTGTCCCTATGCAGTCCTAGCTGCCTTGGAACTCACTACATAGACCAGGCTGACCCCAAACTCATAGAAATTCACCTGCCTCTGCCTCCTGAGTGCTGGGGTTAAAGGCGTGCCGACCAGGCCCAGCCAATCTGCATTTTTTACTTAATCACTTTGAAATTCATTTATGTAGTTAATCTTTTCTCATTGCTCAGTAGTGTTCCACTTTATGGTTATATCACAATATGTTTATCCATTTATTTGCTGAGAAACGTTTGAGAACATTTCTGCTTGTAGCTCTGACAGGTTAGGCCGCTTTGAGAAGTTATGTACAAGTCTTTAAATAGAATATGCTTCCACTTCTTTAGGAATAGAATGGCTAGGTCAAATGCCAGGGGTGTGTTTAACTTAAAAAGAAAATGCCAGACTGTCTTCCAAAGCAGTTCTGTCAGTTTCAATCTCCACCAACAGTGAATGAGAGTTCCGGTTCCTCCATTTCCTCACCATCACTTGATGTGGTCAGTCATGGAACAAGCCATTCTAATCTGTGTGTTGGGTGTGTTGTAGTTTTCATTGTATATGTCTAATGTCTAACAGTGTTAAGTCTGTTTATGAGCTTATGTCCCACGTCTCTTTTTCAGGAAAGAAAATTTTGAATATTTTGCAGATTTTTATTGGGTGGCCCTCTTACTACTGTGTTTTGAGCATTCTTTATTGTGGAGGTAGGCCTTGTTCATATGCTTGACTTCGAATTATTTACTCCCAGTTTCTGGCTTGGCTTTCATTCTCTTTTGGAAAGCAGATGTTTTACTTTTTGTTTGCAAACTTAGCAACTTGTTCTTCATGACATGTTATTTCTTTTTCTGTTGCTGTGATTGAATACCGTGACGACACTGAGAGGAGAAAGGGTTTATTTTTGGCTTACAGTTCCAAAGGAGATAGTCCTCATGGTGGGGAAGGCGTGGCCACAGAAGTGTGAAGTCAGCTGGCCACCGGGGAGAAGAGGACAGCAAGGGGGCCCCAGCTGTGAAACCTCAAAGTCCACCCTGCCCTGCCCTGCTCCTCCCCCTCAACCAGCTGGGAACGAAGTGTCCAAACACACAGACCTGTGGGGGACATTTCACAGCCAAACCACAGCGCATGGGCTGTCCTTCTGATGTCATATCCAAGAAATCTTTGCCAAACTGAAAGTCATAAAGGTCTCGAGAGGTTTTGTGATTTGGGGTTTTATGTTGAGGTCTATGATCAATTTTGAGGGCTGTTTGTTTGTTTGTTTTTCTTTGTTTGTTTGGTGTGGTTCAAGTATTAATTGGGGTTCTTTGCTTTTGTTTTGCTAATGGACCTTTATTATTGCAGCACTCTATGCTGTAGAGAGAGAATCCTGGACATAGTATCTAGGAATAAACTGCATTTCACCTGACAAAAATACATTTTAGTATTGTAAACACACCAACTTTTATTTGTTTAACTTGGGACATTTAAGTGAAATTTAACCAACGAGATATCTGTTGTATGTAAATATTTAGCCTTTGCTAAGCCCTGATAATTTATGCGTTCTCCCTCTTCCCCTAACTAGAAGAGACACTTTAGTAATGCTCGCCCATCTGTCATTTTCTCTGTGTGTGAGGTGGTCGTGGGACGTAGAGACGTTCCGTTCAGCTGTGTGGCTGCCAGCCCCGCTCACTGCTCCTAGAGAGCCCTGACCTCTTCAGCTAGTCATCCGAAGAGCGTGGGCTCCGAGCCTGGTGGCTGTCACTGGACGTCTACCAAGTGACCTTGCTGAGCCCCTGCTGGGTCATTTTGAAGACAGGGACAGTGCCTGTCCACCGGGAAGCGCATTGTGTGATAAAGAGGATGGCAGGATCATTTGCCCAGTGCCCGCTTCAGCCACCGAGTCCTGTAGCCACATCTTATTTAAATCCCATGACTGCTTAGGTAAAAAGTACTTGCGAGACAAGTACCAAAATATGGACTTCTCTCCTGTCTGTATAAGTTGCTTTAAGTTTAATTTTTAGTGTGCACCCCTCCAGAAATATGCAAGAATAGTTTATAAAATAAACCCCATAGGCCCACTCCTTGGGTTCAGAAAGTATCAAGAGCTTACCAGGTCTGTCTGTGGTTTCTGTTTTTCAGTAGGCATAGAGGGAACAGCAGTATTGGAAAGCAGATTCCTAGTCTTCTGTTTTGTCTCTGCAGTTTCGGTGTGCCTCTCCAGGACATGTGCACAGCAAATGCCATTATCAGACCTAACAGACAGCTTTCACGGTTTCCCTCAAAAATGTCTTTTCAAAGCTTATGCAAATAAGAATGCAAGAAAGTGCCACACAAGGAAGGGCCTTGCAAGGGCCATGCATCCCATTGGGTTGGGTTTCTTTAAATATGAATGGCACACTAGCTTGCATTTGATTCTCCTGCTCCAGGCAAGCATTTTTTAAAATGATAAGGGATATTTGTACATATCTGTGGGATGCAATACAATAATGTGAGATATATACATATAGACATCAAATCCGAATGACTAGCATTTTCATTTCCTCCAACATTAATCACCTCTGTTGGGAATCTTTGAATTGTTTTGAACACACAAACGTATTTGTTGTGTACTTTGCTGTTATTGTTTTGGTTTTTTTTTGTTGTTGTTTTGTTTTTTTCCTTTTAGGCTTTTTTCCCCCTTCAAGTCAATAAGGAATGTAGAAAATTACTTCAAGGCAGGGTTTGTTGGCACACACCTTTGAGCCCAGAACTTGGGAGGCAGAGTCAGGCAGATTCCCGTGAGTTCAAGGCCAGCCTGGTCTAGATGGTGAGAGCCTGTCTCCAAAAAGAAAAAAGAAAGAAAAATAGAAAAAGAAAGGAAGGAAGAGAACCCCATCAAGGAGATGAGGTGATAGAAACTAATTTTCTCCCATGTCTGTACTTGCCTTTGAAAGTCAGGTAAAGGGAAGAAAGGGAAACCCCGGGCCAAGACTGGCGGGAAGAAGCAGAAGCTGAAGAGGCCGGAACCGGACATCCTCAGCCCTGCCGCCATGCTGAACCTCTACTACATTGCCCACAACGTCGCAGACTGCCTGTATCTTCGAGGCTACCCTTGGCCAGGCGCGCCCAAGGGGAAGAGGGGGAAAAGCAAGATTTAAGCGATAGAATTCAAAGCATGTCTTGGTTTCAAAGGACAGGAAGTGGGAGAAAGCATTCAGGACAGCTCAATGCCGACAGGTGAACTAGACTACTGGAGACATCGAGAAACACTTAGCCAGTGTGCTTCTCTGGGGTAAATAAGGTAAATGCACATTCATTGCCACAGCTAAGCCAGGCACTAGGTGGCTTCCCTTTGGTTTTTCAGAAGTTTTCAGGAAAACCCAACCCAAGTGGTTCTTAAAGGCAACGCTGGCATTAGTAGTGATTTTTATCATAATATAATCATAGTTCTGGACCTGAATTAAACCTTGTTCTCAAAAGGCAGCTCCCATTTGCATGAGTCATTTTCTTTTGTGAGAGGGGTTGTTTAGAGAGGACGAGGCAGGAAGCACAGGCCCAACTTGTGAACACCTTCCTCTTGGGCATTTTCTGCTGTGGTTGATTTTGGGGTTTGGGTTTTTTTTTTAATGCTGGATGAGCCTGGGGCCTCTACTCAGGAAGAGCTCTGCCATAAGTTACCCCTAATCCTTCCCCCTTTTTTAAAAAAATTTTGTATTCATTTTACATACCAACCACAGTTCCCCTCCCATCCCTCCTCCCTGCCCTCGCCCACATCCCCACCCAACCACCTACTACCTACTCCTCCAAAAGGGTAAGGCCTCCCATGGGGAGTCAACAAAGCCTGGTACAGGGCTGGAGAGATGGCTCAGTGGTTAAGGGCACTGGCTGTTCTTCCAGAGGTCCTGAGTTCAATTCCCAACAACCACATGGTGGCTCACAACCATCCATAATGAGATCTGCTGCCCTCTTCTGGCCTGAAGGGACACATGCAGACAGAACACTGTATATATAATAAATAAGTAAATAAATAAATATTTAAAAAAACAAACAAAGCCTGGTACATTCAGTTGAGGCAGGACCAAGCCTCTCCCCACTGCATCAAGGCTGAGCAAGGTGTCCCACAATAAGGGAATGGGCTCCAAAAAGCCCAGCTCATGGATGGATCCTGATTACACTGCCAGGGGCCCCCAAACAGACCAAGCTACACAACTGTCTTGATTACGCAGAGGGCCTAGTTCAGAGCCATGCAGACTCCACAGCTGTTGGTCTAGAGTTCGTGAGTTCCCACAAGCTTGGTTCAGTTGTCTCTGTAGATTTCCCCATCAGGATCTTGACCCCCTTTGTTCACATAATCCCTCCTCCCTCTCTTTGACTGGACTCCTGGAGCTCAGCCTGGTGTGTGGCTGTGGATCTCTGCATCTGCTTCCATCAGTTACTGGATGAAGGCTCTATGATGAGAGTTAGGGTATTCACCAATCTGATTACTGGGGTAGGCCAGTTCAGGCACCTTCTCCATTATTGCTAGTAGTCTTAGCTGGGATCATCCTTGTGGATAACTGGGAATTTCCCTAGTACCAAGTTTCTCCCTATCCTCATGATGTCTCCCTCTATAAAGACATTTCTTTCTTTGCTCTCCCACTCCATTCCCTAGCTCAACCATCCTGTTCCCTCATGTTCTCATCTCCTAACCCCTCCCCTCTACTGCCTCTCCACCCCCAGTTTACCCAGGAGATCACATCTATTTCCCCTTCCCGGGGTGATCCATGCATCCCTCTTAGAGTCCTCCTTGTTACTTAGCTTCTCTGGAGCTATGAAACCCATGCTTCCCTGTCACTCTTAGGGTCCTCCTTGTTACCTAGCTTCTTTGGAGCTGTGGGTTGTAGTCTGGTTATCCTTTGCTTTACATCTAGTATCCACTTATGAGTGAGTACATGCTGTGTTTGTCTTTCTGAGTCTGGGTTACCTCACTCAGGATGATATTTTCTAGTTCCACACATTTGCCTGCAAATTTCATGATGTCATTGTTTTTTACTGCTGAGTAGTACTCCGTTGTGTATATGTGCCACATTTTCTTTATCCATTCTTCGGTTGAGGGGCATCTAGGTTGTTTCCAGGTTCTGGCTATTACAAATAATGCTGCTATGAACATAGTTAAGCAAATGTCCTTGTGGTATGATTGAGCATCCCTTGGGTATATGCCAAAGAGTGGTATCACTGGGTCTTGAGGGAGGGTGATTCCCAATTTTTTGGGAAGTCAACATACTGATTTCCAAAGTGGCTGTACAAGTTTGCACTCCCACCAACAGTGGAGGAGTGTTCCCCTTACTCCACATCCTCTCAAATATAAGCTGTCCTCAGTGTTTTTGATCTTAGCTGTTCTGACAGGTGTAAGATAGTATCTCAGAGTCATTTTGATTTGCATTTCCCTGATGACTAAGGATGTTGAGCATGTCTTTAAATGAATCTCAGCCATTCGAGATTCTTCTGTTAAGAATTCTGTTTAGACTGAAAGAAAAAACCCACATGATCATCTCATTAGATGCTGAAAAAGCCTTTGACAAAATCCAACACCTCTTCATGATAAAGGTCTTAGAAAGATCAGAAATACAAGGAACATTTCTAAACATAATAAAAGCAATTTATAGCAAGCCAACAGCAAACATCAAATTAAATGGAGAGAAACTCAAACTGATAGCACTAAATTCAGGAACAAGACAAGGCTGTCCACTCTCCCTATATTTATTCAATATAGTACTAGAAGTTCTAGCTAGAGCAATAAGACAACAAAAGGAGATCAAAGGGATACAAATTGGCAAGGAAGAAGTCAAACTTTCACTATTTGCAGATGATATGATAGTATACATAAGTGACCCCAAAAACTCTACCAGGGAACTCCTACAGCTGATAAACTCCTTCAGTAAAGTGGCAGGATACAAGATCAACTCAAAAAAATCAGTAGCCCTCCTATACACAAATGATAAAAGGGCTGAGAAAGAAGTCGAGAAACATCACCCTTTACAATAGCCACAAATAATATAAAATACCTTGGGATAACACTAACTAAACAAGCGAAAGACCTTTTTGATAAGAACTTAAATCTCTAAAGAAAGAAATTGAAGAAGATATCAGAAAATGGAAGGATCTCCCATGCTCATGGATAGGTAGGATTAACATAGTAAAAATGGCAATCTTACCAAAAGCAATCTACAGATTCAATGCAATCCCCATCAAAATCCCAACACAATTCTTCACAGACTTGGAAAGAAAAATACTCAACTTCATATGGAAAAACAAAAGACCCAGGATAGCTAAAAGAATCCTATACGATAAAGCAACCCTTGGAGGCATCACCATCCCTGACCTCAAACTCTACTATAGAGCTATAGTAATAAAAACAGCTTGGTACTGGTATAAAAATCAACATACGGACCAATGGAATCGATTGAAGACCCTGACATTAATCCATACACATATGAACACCTGGTTTTTGACAAAGGAGCCAAAACTATACAATGGAACAAAGAAAGTATCTTCAACAAATGGTGCTGGCATAACTGGATCTCAATATGTAAAAGATTACAAATAGATCCATATCTGACACCGTGCACAAAACTCAAGTCCAAGTGGATCAAAGACCTGAACATAAATCCAGTTACACTAAACTTAATAGAAAAGAAAATAGGAAGCATTCTTGAACGCATTGGCACTGGAGACCATTTCCTAAATAAAACACCAACAGCACAGACCCTGAGCACAACAATTAATAAATGGAACTTCTCAAAATTGAGAAGCTTTTGCAGGGCAAAAGACACAGTCAATAAGACAAAAAGACAGCCAACAGATTGGGAAAAGATCTTCACCAACCCCACATCTGACAGAGGATTGATTTCAACAGTATATAAAGAACTCAAGAAACTAGACATCAAAATACTGAACAGTCCAATTAAAAATGGGCTAAAGAGCTAAACAGAATTCACAAAACAAGAATCACAAATGGCTGAAAGACATTTAAAGAAATGCTCAACATCCTTAATCATCAGAGAAATGCAAATCAAAACGACTCTGAGATACTACCTTACACCTGTCAGAATGGCTACGATCAAAAACACCAATGACAGTCAATGTTGGAGAGGATGTGGAGCAAAGGGAACACTCCTCCACTGTTGGTGGGAATGTAAACTTGTACAACCACTGTGGAAATCAGTATGGTGGTTTCTCAGAAAATTAGGAATCGAGCCAGGGGGTGGTGGTGCACGCCTTTAATCCCAGTACTCGGGAGGCAGAGGCAGGCAGATCTCTGTGAGTTCGAGGCCAGCCTGGGCTATAGAGTGAGTTCCAGGAAAGGCGCAAAGCTACACAGAGAAACCCTGTCTCGAAAAACCAAAAAAAAAATTAGGAATCGAACTACCTCAAGACCCAGCCATCCCACTCTTGGGCATATACCCAAGGAATGCTGATTTATACCATAAAGATACATGCTCAGCTATGTTCATACCAGCACTATTTGTAATAGCCAGAACCTGGAAACAACCTAGATGCCTGTCAACGGAAGAATGGATGAAAAAAATGTGGTACATATACACAATGGAGTACTACTCAGCAGAGAAAAACAATGAAAGCATGAAATTTGCAGGCAAATAGATGGAACTAGAAAAAATCATCCTGAGTGAGGTAACCCAAACCCAGAAAGACAGTCATGGTATGTACTCATAAGTGGAGTCTAGATATAAAATAAAGAACAATCAGACCACAGAAAAAGAATTCTGTTTAGATCTGTACTCCATTTTTTAAAAATGGATTATTTGGTATTTTGATGTCTAGTTTCTGGAGTTCTTTATATATTTTGGAGATCAGCCCTCTATCTGATGTGGGGTTGGTAATGATCTTTTCCCATTCTGTAGGCTTCTGTTTTGTCTTGTTGACCATGTCCTTTGCCTTACAGAAGCTTCTTGGTTTCAGGAGGTCCCATTTATTAATTGTTGCTCTCTGTGTCTGTGCTACTGGTGTTATATTTAGGAAGTGGTCTCCTGTGCCAATTCGTTCCAGACTACTTCCCACTTTCTCTTCTATCAAGTTCAATGTAACTGGATTTATGTTGAGATCTTTGATCCACTTGGACTTGAGTTTTGTGCATGATAGATAGATTTGTAATCTTCTACCTGTTGACATCCAGTTATGCCAGCACCATTTGTTGAAGATGCTTTCTTTTTTCCATTGTACAGTTTTGGCTTCTTTGTCAAGAATCAGGTGTTCATAGGTGTGTGGATTAATGTCAGGGTCTTCAATTCCATTCCATTGGTCCATGTGTCTGTTTTTATGCCAATACCAAGCTGTTTTTATTACTATAGCTCTATAGTAGAGCTTGAGGACAGGGATGGTGATGCCTCCAGAAATTCCTTTATTGTACAGGATTGTTTTGGCTAACCTGGGTTTTTTGTTTTTCCATATGAAGTTGAGTATTGTTCTTTTGAGGTCTATGAAGAATTGTATAGGGATTTTAATGGGGATTGCATTGAATCTATAGATTGCTTTTGGTAAGATTGTCATTTTTACTATGTTTATCCATGAGCATGGGAGATCTTTCCATTTTCTGATTATCTTCTTCAATTTCTTTCTTCAAAGACTTAACTAAAGTTATAGGTCTTTCACTTGTTTGGTTAGAGTTACCCCAAGGTATTTTATATTATTTGTGGCTATTGTAAAGGGTGATGTTTCTCTGATTTCTTTCTCAGCCCATTTATCATTTGTATATAAGAGAGCTACAGATATTTTTGAGTTAATCTTGTGTCCCACCACATTACTGAAGGTGTTTATCAGCTGTAGGAGTTCCCTGGTAGAATTTTTGGGGTCACTTGTATATACTATCATATCATCTACAAATAGTGAAAGTTTGATTTCTTCCTTTACAATATGTATACCCTTGATCTCCTTCTGTTGTTATTGCTCTAGCTAGAACTTCTAGTACTATATTGAATAAATATGGGGCGAGTGGACAGCCTTGTCTTGTTCCTAATTTTAGTGGAATCATTTTGAGTTTCTCTCCATTTAATTTGATGTTGGCTATTGGCTTACTGTATATTGTCCTTATTGTGTTTAGGAATGTTCCTTGTATTCCAGATCTCTCTAGAACCTTTATCATGAAGGTGTTTTGGATTCTGTCAAAGGCTTTTTCAGTATCTAATGAGATGATCATGTGGTTTTTTTTCCTTTCAGTTTGTTTATGTGATGGATTACATTGACAGATTTTCGTATGTTGAACTATCCCTGCATCTCTGGGATGAAGCCTACCTGATCACAGTGGATGATTTTTTTTTAATGTGTTCTTGGATTCTATTTGCCAGTATTTTATTGAGTATTTTTGCATCAATATTCATGAAGGAGATTGGTCTGTAATTCTCTTTCTTTGTTGCATCTTTGTGTGATTTAGGTATCAGGGTAACTGCAGCCTAATAAAAGGAGTTTGGCAATGTTCCTTCTGTTTCTATTGTGTGGAACAATTTGAGGAGTATTGGTATTAGCTCTTCTTTGAAATTCTGGTAGAATTCTGTGCTGAAACCATCAAGCTCTGGGGTTTTTTTGTTTGTTTGTTTGTTTGTTTTGATTTGTTTTTGGTTGGGAGACTTTTAATGACTGCTTCTATTTCCCTAGGGGTTATAGGTTAAATGGTTTATCTGGTCTTGATTTAATTTTGGTATGTGGTATCTATCCAGAAAATTGTCCACTTCTTTTAGATTTTCCAGTTCTGTGGAGTACAGTTTTTTGAAGTATGACCTGATAATTCTCTGGATTTCCTCAGTGTCTGTTGTTATGTCTCTCTTTTTGTTTCTGATTTTGTTCATTTGGATGTTCTCTCTCTGCCTTTTGGTTAATTTGGCTAGGGTTTGTCTAGCTTGTTGATTTTCTCAAAGAACCAACTCTTTGTTTCATTGATTCTTTGTTCTCTTTGTTTCTATTTTATTGATTTCAGCTCTCAATTTGATTATTTCCTGGTGTCTATTCTACCAGGGTGAGTTTGCTTCTTTCTTTTTTTGTTTCGTTCTAGTAGCTTTCTTCAGGTGTCAGCTGCTGTAAAGATGTGCTCTGCTGATTGCGTGAACACTGCTTCTCCAACTTCTTTATGTGGGCACTTAGAGCTATGAACTTTCCTGTTATCACTACTTTCATAGTGTCCATAAGTTTGGGTATGTTGTACATTCATTTTCATTGAATTCTAGGAAGTCTTTAATTTCTTTATTTCTTCCTTGTTCTAGTGGTGATTCAGTTAAGCATTATTTAGTTTCCATGAGTTTGTAGGTTTTCTGCATTTTGTGTTGTTGAATTCTAACTTTAAGCTATGGTGATCTGATAAGATACAGGGGGTTATTCCAAATTTTTTGTATCTTGTATTTTGTATCTTTGTATTTTGTTGGGATTTGCTTTATGATGGAGTATCTGTTCAGTTTTAGAGAAGGTTCCATGGGGTGCTGAGAAGAAGGTATATTCTCTTGTGCTTGGGTGAAATGTTCTGTAGGTGTCTATTAAGTCCATTTGAGTCATAACATCTGTTAGTTCCCTTGTTTCTCTGTTAAGTTTCTTTCTGGCAGACTTGTTCATTGATGAGAGTGGGGTGTTGATATCTCCTATTATTAGGAGTTTGATGTGCGATTTAAGCTTTAGTAATGTTTCTTTTACATATGTGGGTGCCCTTGTATTTGGGGTATAAATGTTCAGAATTGAGACTTCATCTTGGTGGATTTTTCCTGTGATGAATATGAACTGTCCTTCTCCATTTCTTTTGATTAATTTTAGTTTGAAGTCTATTTTGTTCAGATATTAGGATAGCTACACCAGCTTGCTTTAAGTCCATTTGATTGGAAAGTCTGTTCCCAACCCTTTACTCTGAGGTAGTGTCTGTCTTTGAAGTTGAGGTGTACTTCTTGTACGCAATAGAAGGATGGATCCTGTTTTCGTATCCATTCTGTTAGCCTGTGCCATTTTATAGGCGAATTGAGTCCATCAATATTAAGGGATATTAATGTCCTGTTATTTTTTTTTTTTTGGTTGTAGTATGTGTGCTTCCCTTCTTTGGGATTTGCTGGTGTGGGATTATCTATTGCCTGTGTTTTGGTGGGTGCACCAAACTTCCTTGGGTTAGAGTTCTAGTGCTTTTTGTAAGGCTGGATTTGTGGATAGGTATTGTTTAAATCTGGTTTGGTCATGGAATATCTTGTTTACTTCATCTATGGTGATTGAAAGTTTTACTGGATATAGTAGTCTGGTCTGGCATCCATGGTCTCTTAGTGTCTGCATAATATCTGTCCAGGACCTTCTGGCTTTCAGAGTCTCCATTGAGAAGTTGGGTGTAATTCTGATGGGTCTGCCTTTATATGTTACTTGGCCTTTTTCCTTTGCAGCTCTTAACAAAGTCTTTCTTTATTCTTTATGTTTAGTGGTTTGATTATTATGAGATGAGGGGATTTTTTTTTAGGTTCAGTCTATTTGGTGTTCTATAAACTTCTTGTATCTTCATAGACTTTTCCTTCTTTAGGTTGGGAAAATTTTCTTCTATGATTTTGTTGAATATATTTTCTGTGCCTTTGAGTTGGTATTCTTCTCCTCCTTCTATCCCTATTATTTTTAGGTTTGATTTTTTCATGGTGTCCCAGATTTCCTGGGTGTTTTGCGTTATGACTTTGTTGGCTTTAATGTTTTCTTTGACCAATGAATCTATTTCCTCTATCATATCTTAAATGCCAGATGCTCTCTTCTATCTCTTGTGTTCTGCTGGTTATGCTTGCATTTGTAGTTCCTGTTCAGATTTACCATTTCCAGAATTCCCTCAGTTTGTGTTTTCTTTATTGTCTCTATTTCAATTTTCAAGTATTGAACTGTTTTCTTCACCAGTTTGGTTGCTTTTTCTTGGTTTTCTTCACTTTCTTTAAGGTATTTATTGATTTATTCCAATTTTTTGTTTGTCTTTTCCTCAATTTCATTAAGGGAATTTTTCATTTCCTCTTTAAAGGACACTATCTATCTTCATAAAGTTATTTTTAAGGTCTTTTTCTTCTGCTTCTTCTACATTGGGATGTTCAGGTTCTGGTGATGCCATATTGCTCTTTATGTTGTTGAATGTATTCTTGCCCTGGCATCTCTTCCTCCAAGCAGTGTAGGCAGTATTTGTGCCTCCAGGGATCCCTCTTTGTCCAATGGGTGCAGGTGGTGTCAGTGTCTCAGGGAGACTGATAAGTGGGTTTGGGGAGTGGAGTGGGACTTGTAGATTACAGGATTCAATTGGGGGGAGCCCACAGAGGTTTCCCAGTGAAATCTGAGCTTGCTTTGCCAGCAGGGCTGCATAAAAGGATGATTGGACCACGGGCCTGGGTACCAGGAAGGGTCTACACTTGGCTGTATCTAGTAAGGGAGAGGGGTTTTTTTTGTTTTTTGTTTTTTGTTTTTTTTTTTTTTTGCCTCATCCCTTGGCATTGTTATAAAAAAAAAACCCTTTTGAATAAAATTCTGGGCCAGTGGATAAGGATCCAGGCCCTCCCGAGGCTATCCTGTGTTTCTATCTGTTTCTCTCCCCTCTATTCTTCTATCTAAATCTCTTACCCCTCGCTCCTCAAGAGTACCCAGGTAAAGGTGGGTATTGTTTAAATCTGGTTTGGTCATGGAATATCTTGTTTACTTCATCTATGGTGTGAGTTTTACTGGATAGTAGTCTGGTCTGGCATCCATGGTCTTTAGTGTCTGCATATATCTGTCCAGGACCTTCTGCTTTCAGAGTCTCATTGAGAAGTTGGTGTAATTCTGATGGTTGCTTTATATGTTTTGCCTTTTTTTTGCAGCTTTAAAAAGTTTTCTTTATTCTTTATGTTTAGTGGTTTGATTATTATGAGATGAGGGGATTTGTTTTTTAGGTTCAGTCTATTTGGTGGGGGGAAAGGCCTGCCATCTGGGGGGGGAAAGGCCTGCCCTCAGGAGCCTTGCCTGCTGGCTGGTTAGTGGTGCTGCCATGGGGGATGGGGCACGGGGTGTGCCTGGGGCCTAGGGCCTAGAGACTGGGCTGGCTATTTGGCTGGGAGAACAGTCACTCACCTCTTGGTCCAATTGGTGGTGGCGACGCCTTCCCTTGTTTAATAAAATGGAAAATAAATAATTTGTTTTTATACTTCTCTGCTCAGCAGTCTTTCTCTAACGTGAATTAACTGGAGTCCAGTGGAGACTAAACCCGGTCTAAGCCCTCAATCCTGCCAGGTGTGCAACCACATGACTGGGAAGATCTGGGGCTAGAAAATGGCTCTGGATATAGGTGCTTGCCATGAAAACACAAGGACCCGAGTTTGATCCCAGCATCCCCATATAATCCCAGTGCTGATGACAGCAGGATCCATGGGGTTGTCTGGCCAATCAGTTGAGCTGAATCAATGAGCTCCAGGCTCCCTGAGAGACCCTGGAGGAAGCAATTAAGGCAGACCCCAGTGTCAACCAGTGGCCTCTGTACACACACATCTGCACACTCGGACATGGACACACCAAGATCTGCCTGTGTGGTGGATGCAGGGAGAAGGGGAATCAGCTAAGTTTGCTCCCCACGTGACAGAGGGCCTGAGGAAAGCGGTTTACAGGAGGAGGCTGTCTTTCCGCTCACCGCTTCAGAGGCTCACTCCTTTACTGTGGGATGAGACACAGCAGAATACCACGGCGGTGGTGTGTGTGGCAGAAGAGGCTGACTGTCTTACAGTGGCCAGGGAGGAAGAAGAGAGGCAGTGAGGGTTCAGGGACAAAACGCTTCCCTCCCTTCTCTCCTTCCTTCCTTCCTTCCTTCCTTCCTTCCTTCCTTCCTTCCTTCCTTCCTTCCCTCCTCCCTCCCTCCCTTCCTTCTTTCCTTCCTTCCCTGAAGCGGGACCCTCAGTGTGTAGCTTAGCTAGCCTGGAACTCACAGTGTAGACTGGACTAGCCTAAATTCAGAGACCTGTCTACCTCTGTCTCCTGGGTGTATGCATCACTACACCAGACTAAGACACACTTTTCAAAACCATGCCTCCAGTGTCCTACTTACTCCAATGAGGCCCTACCTCCTACAGTTTCCGCCAACCTCCCAGTTCATCTACAAATCCATTAGTGTGGATTAATCTGCTGATAAGATTATAGCCCTAATGATCCAGTCGTCTCTGAATGGCACTGCACCACTGCTAAACCTCCAATCCATAAATCATTGTGGAACATTCCAAATTTAACCATAACATTCTGCCCTTAGTCCCCAAAGACTCATGCTCATTACACAAAAGAATCCTCAAATTCTCAAAGGTTCCAGGACTGCACAAAAATCTAAGTCCAGCAGGGCAGTGGTGGCACACGCCTTTAATCCCAGCACTTGGGAGGCAGAGGCAGGTGTATCTCTGAGAGTTCCAGGCTAGTGTGGTCTACAGAGTTAGTCCTAGGACAGCAAGGGCTGTTACACAGAGAAACCCTGTTTCAAAAACAAAAGCAAGGGCTGGGGAGATGGCTCAGAGGTTAAGAGCACTACTGATCTTCCAGAGGTCTTGAGTTCAATTCCCAGCAACCACATGGTGGCTCACAACCATCTGTAATGAGATCTGGTGCCCTCTTCTGGCGTGCAGGAATATATACAAACAGAACACTGTATACATAATAATAAATAAATCTTTTAAAAAAAACAAAAACAAAAACAAAAAATAAGTCCAAGTCTCTGAGACTTGAGTCCTTAGCTGTGAGTCCCTATAAAATATGAAAAACAAGTTGTGGACACTCCACCCATGACACTTGGAAAGAGGCAGTTGCAGGGATGTATGGATCCCTGATGCATCACTCCATACCTGCTGTCTTAGTTAGGGTTTTTATTGCTATGAAGAGATACCATGACCACGGCAACTCTTATAAATGAAAACATTTAGTTGGGGTGGCTCGCTTACAGTTTCAGAGGTTCAGTTCATTATCATCATGCTAGGAGGCATGGCGGCATGCAGGCAGATGTGGTACTGGAGTAGTAGCTGAGAGTCCTATGTCTTGCAGGTAACAGGAAGTCAACTGAGACACTAAGAGGTATCCTGAGCATAGGAAACCTCAAATCCCGCCCCTACAGTGACACACTTCCTCCACCAAGGTCACACCCACTGCAACAAAGCCACACCTAATAGTGCAATTCCCTATGAGATTAAGGGGCCAATTACATTCAAACTACCACACTTGCACCCTACTCTGCCTTCCTGGCCCTCATTGGGCTGCATATTGCCTTGTGGGGTGACAGAGGTTTATGAAGTTTGCCAAAGGAGGCTGCAGCCCAGGACAGATGTCAGAGGAAATGATATGAGTCCCTGTGCTGGGAAAGTTGAGTGCCCATAACCCTTGTGAGTCGGTGGTGAATGCAATCCATCTACCCGAGCAGACACAACGTAAGGCTGAGGGCAGCTGCCAAGGGAGGACTTCTGTGGAGAAGCAGGAGACTGCTGCATTCACCCCAGTGCCTCTCATCCTCCTGAAGACTTGTCAAAGCACAGACTTCTGGGTCCTTACCCAGGGGAAGCACGTACTGGAGAATGTGTGTCTTTCCCAGGCTCCCAGGTTAATGCAGCCTAACCACCTTGGTGCTAAAATGCTTGTTGAGTCTTTGAACTTGTGGGATGCTTAATGTCCTTTGGGGCCTCCCTTGGGTACAGGGGTTTGTATTAGAGCAGTTGTGTGCCCTGGAACATTGGGAAGAAGGTGCCTGCAGATCTCCCACCCAATGCTATTGCCAGCATGGACAGCGTTGTTTAGGGAACTAGGGAGACGTGAAGGTCTGAAGACATTCAGAGACCAAGAAGACCACCTGGAGGTGAGAAGGGCTGAAACAGTGACTGCTGTAGACTGTCTGGTGAGAAGGCGAAAAGATGTGGCCATAGTGTGTGGATGGGGGACATCTTACAATAGAAGTGCCCCACTCAAAAGGGAGGCCTAAAATGAACAAGAGAGGCAATGATAAATACCAAAATACAGAGAAACTACCATTCTCGGATGTTACCAAAAAGATCCCAAGGGATTCAACTATTGCAGACCCAGTCTGACATGGGCTAGTAAGGTGGATCAGTGGGCACCTCCTACAACCTGAGTTTGATCCCAGGGACCCAAAGGGTATGAGAGAGCAGACATTCTCCACTGTATCCCCTCCCACAGTGGCATGTGCATGCCCACACATACACTATAAACAAATGTTTAAAAAGAAAACCGTTTGGCAGTCTCAGGCTATTGTAAGTAGAGTTATTGTATGGTCAATAGTTCTCCTGCCTATATATGCACCACAAGCAACTACTCCAGACATGCATTCCTTTCATAATAAAAAGACCCAGAGCCGGGAGGTAGTGGCGAACGCTTTTAATCTCAGCACTTGGGAGGCAGAATCAGGAGGATCTCTGTGAGTTCCAGGCCAGCCTGGTCTACAGAGCGAGATTCAGCACAGGTTCCAAAGCTACACAGAGAAACCCTGTCTCAAAAAACAAAAACAAACAAACAAAAGACCCGGAAGACAGTAATATTTGTTAAAGCAATGGACGCAGATGGAGTAGGTGAGGGAACCTGGTGGTCCACATGTGCTCAGTGTCCTGCAAAAGCTCTGTGCTCTAGCTTTCCTTCCTGAGCCCACCAAGCAAGGGGTCCAAAGCCATTAGGACACCGCAGGAAGCATGGAGCTGTCCTGACCTCTGCCACAGTTCTTCTGCACCGTGATGACTGATGACTGTCCTGACCCGTGTTTAGACTCATCAGAGCAACTTAGAGCTCAGCACTTTCAGTACAGTTTGCAAAGAGAAAGTGCGTTTCTGATTTCTTGGCTAAAAAAGGAGGTGTGGTGGAGGTTTGCCTTCTGCCTTCTGCCTCTTCAGGATTCATGGAGAAAGCCCTCATCAGATCCCAGGGCTTGGATCTTCACTTCTAAGCCTCCAGACCTGTAAGAAATAAACTTCTGTGGTTTGTAATCCCCAGACCTTGGTATCCTGCCATAGCAACGCTGTGAACTAAGCTACCATACAACCCGAGACCATTTTTAGGTATATAACTAAGGGGACTGAAGTAAGGGAATCAAAAATGTGCCCATGTTCATGGAACCACTGTCCACAACAGTCAGAAGGGAAGAAATCACCCCGTCCCTTATGAATGAGCAAACAAAAGGTGGTAGAATATTTGTTCTTAAAAATGAATGAAATTCTGAGAGTAGAGCATAGATAAGCCTTAAAAACTTATATGACAAAGATATAAAAGACTAATACTATAGAAGCACTAACATGTCAAATGGGTAAATTCATAGAATGAGGGGTTGAGGTGACAATAGAATGAGAGCTACTTATTTGGGGATGATGAAAAGTTCAGAAGATGGGTGCTGCTGCTGTCTCCATGTGTGCGCCCCTAATACACGGATGGTACAGTTAAAACAGGAGGTGTTATGCTATATACATCTACCGGAATAGATGGTAGATGTTCCTTCCTTCCTTCCTTCCTTCCTTCCTTCCTTCCTTCCCTCCCTCCCTCCCTCCCTCCCTCATTCCTTCCTTCCCTCCTTCCCTCCTTCCTCCCTTTCTTTCTCCTTTCTTTCTTCTTCTTCTTCTCCTCCTTCTTCCTCCTCCTCCTTTTTGTCCTAAAATGATCTCTAGTGTGATAGAGGGAAGAGCAGATGCAAAGGAAATAGGCCTCCTCTGTCTTTGGTAAGTCACTGGGCACATCTGTATGAAGGGTTCCTGGTTCTGCCTCCCAAGTGCCCTTAGAAAGAGAAACCCTGGAGGCGGTTCAGTGAATACAAGAACTTGCTATGAGAGCGTGACGACCGGGTCCCATCGTACCCAAAGACTTGACTTCCAGAAGGTATGCTCTGTCCTCCAACACATGTTCTGGTACAGGTGCCCCAGCCTCCAAGCCTTACCATGTGCCACTGTCGTCCTGGGCCTCTGCCAGTTCTCCTCCATTCCAACCCCACAGATGGAAACCCCAACTACTGAAAGGCTTCGCTCCACATCTGTATTTGGGACCCACTGACTGGCACCTTGGATCCACATCTGTATTTGGCTCCACATCTGTATTTGGGACCGCTGACTGGCACCTTGGTTAGACCCTGTGGACAGCCTCTCCCCAGTGTCTAACTCACTGTTTCCATCCCTGCCAGCACAGACAGTACACTAATGAGGAATGAGAGGTCAGGGTCATGTGCAAGCCTCAGCACAAAGATGGAGATCAACCCTAACCGTGCTCGTGTCCCTCTCGCTGTCTCTCTTCCTGGCCTTCTAGGCTTTGGCTTCAAGAACACAGTCACTGTGACGCTGGCCACAGTCGTATTTACAAGTGCGTCACCAGAGGGCTGTAATGGCAATGTCAACACATCCTTCCACATCAGGACAGTCCATCCCTCGGCCGTGGAAGTCAACGTCATCATCCCATCCCTCTCTGTGTCCTTCATCCTTAACCCTTGAGAGGCTGGAATGTGCAGCTATCTTTTGTTGCTTTTCTGTCAGATGGCTGAGCTCCATGCACACTGTCCACACCGGTCTCCCAGAGCAATAATGGCAGCCTGTGTGCACAAATGCCACCAAATGTCACTTAGGACAGAGAAGACGTTGGGAAGGTGGTAATGTGTGTGTGTGGTGGTGGTGGTGGTGGGGTTACTGGAAACAGCAGTGGCAGAAGGTTCTCTTGGCCCAACTCTGCTCTCAATGACAGATTAGCTGGACTCTCCCTTTGGTCTCTGCCTCTGGTGAAAATGAAGCAGGCTGTGCACCGTCCTTCCCTCAGACAACAACGTTTACACAGAGAAAGTCACTTGACAGGAACGAGAGCCTCCACTGAGGAGTTGCCTTCAGCAGATTGGCCTCTGGGCATGTCTGGGGAGCATTTTCTTGATTAATGATTGATATGGGAGGACCCAGCCTACTGTGGGACCCACCCATGGGCAAGTGGGCCTGGGCTGTATAAGAAATCGAGCTGAGAAGCCCTGGGGAGCAAGCCCGTAAGCAGTTTCTCGGTGGCTTCTGCCTCCATCATCTTCAACAATGGACTCTAAGCTGCGAGCCACACAAACTCCCTCTTCCTCTAAGTTGGTTTTGGTCCGGGTTTCATCACAGACACAGTAAGCAAACTAGGGCAAAGGTCATGTTCAGCTACACAGTGAGTTGGACGGCCAGCTTGGGCTACAAGAGACCTTCTCTTTTTTTTTTTTTTTTTTTTTTTTTTTTTTTTTTTTTTTTTTTTTGAGACAGGGTTTTTCTGTGTAGCTTTGTGCCTTTTCCTGGAACTCACTTGGTAGCCCAGGCTGGCCTCAAACTCACAGAGATCCGCCTGCCTCTGCCTCCCGAGTGCTGGGATTAAAGGCGTGTGCCACCACCACCTGGCGAGACCTTCTCTTAAACCAACATAAAGTTGTACTACCATTATCCTAACAGCCATAAAAGAAATTACTAAAGAAGAAAAGTTAGTAACTTGTATCATCTGATGCTCATGCAGCAATCTATGTAGAGACAAAGCCTCACCATATAGCCCCAGCTGTCCTGGGACTTACTACGTAGACTTGCTGTGGAATATTAAAGATTTATTTATTTTATGTATACAGTGTTCTGTTTGCATGTATCCCTGCAGGCCAGAAGAGGGAGCCAGATCTCATTACAGATGGTTGTGAGCCACCATATAGGTGCTGGGAATTGAACTCAGGATCTCTGGAAGAACAGCCAGTGTTCTTAACCTCTGAGCCATCTCTCCAGCCTGGAATATTAATTTAAGACGTGTTACATTCGTTTATGCTCTGGAACACTTGTTCAATGATGCAAAGATGTGTTACATTAGTTTGAGTAAATAAAATTCACCTGGGGTCAGGAGGCTGAGGCGGGCTAGCCGACAGGAAGTGGTAGGGAGGAACCATGTGTAGCTAGGGCTCTTAAGGGCTAAGCAGAAGGATGCCCTGCTTGTGGGGAGACGTGAGCTGGGAGAGGTGAGCTCCTTGCTATTCAACCTCTCTGAGTGAGCAGAATTTCACCTCAGCCTTCGAATCAGTTCTATAGAGGGATGGAGATCTAAAGTTCCCTTTAGCAGCTCTGATAGAGCCGGTGCCTGAGGGACCAGAATTTCCGCCTGGCTATGCTGACCCAACCTCTACTGGGAGCTGCGGAGCTGCAGTGACCGATTAGGACAGCAGCTGCTTAAGGGGCAGCTCCTGAATGTAATGAAAACAACACGAGCTGGCTTCAGAGTCAGAGGGGTCCACTTGTCTCTGCCTCCCGAGTGCTGGGATCACACCCGGAAACAATCCAAAACATCCATTGACTCACGTGCATCAGGTATCAGCTAAGGGTTAGGAAAATCAACCTAATCAAACTCAAATCCTGTCATCTTTTCTTTTTTTCCTTCAGTGCCAGAAACAACCCAAGGCTTTGGCAAGCATCTAGCGACGTTCCCAAGCATCTAGCGACGTTCCCAAGCATCTAGCGACGTTCCCAAGCATCTAGCGATGTTCCCAAGCATCTAGCGACGTTCCCAAGCATCTAGCGATGTTCCCAGCCTCGACTTTGATCTTTGCAGCCATTTTCCACTTCCAGGCTTTCACAAATATTAGATATATTATTTAGAGTTTTTACTTTAATCTTTATCATTTTTAATTATGTATATGTATGTGTGGGGAAAGGTTGTTCACCTCAGTGCATGTGCCCACAGAGGCCAGAGGTGGGGAGTTATGGCTGGTTATGAGCCACCTGACATGATGCTGGGTATTGAACTTAGGTCCTCTGGAAGAGCAGTACATGCTCCTAACTGTTGAACCATCTCTCCTACCCCATTTTTACTTGGATATATTATGTTTTTCACTTAACATTATGAATATATATAGAGAACACATTGACATGGACTTTCAGCTGCAGAACTGAATATGTTCATGCTATTATAAACATTTTCACTTTTTCACATGTCTCCTTTACAGTGGTCTTAGTGGCTGCGTATTCCACTCAGTTGATATTGTAATTTGCCCAGCTATTTTGTGGGACATTTATGTTGCTTCCAATTTTAATGGATTCTTTTTGCTATTTTAGTTTTATTATTGTTATTATTATTATTATTATTATTATTATTATTTGGGGTAGGATCTCATTATGTACCTCAATCCGGCCTCAATCTCGCCATCCTCTTACCCCAAGCCTCCTAAGGGCTGGAATTGTAGGTATGTGTCGTTATACTGGGTTTATTGTTATTTTAATTTTTTTAGAATAAATTCCCACACTTAGGAGTGTAGGGTCAACACAAAATCCTTCTATAGGGCCAGGAATGATTTATAGGACCGCTGGCGGTGTCTCGGGTATCATCCTTTTAGCCATTTGGCTTCTGCCTGGCAGGTGTATGACCCAGGAAGGCAGGATGGCGTCAGAATGATCTGCTGAGGCAGGGCTCCTGGCAGCTTCTGTTGTTTGAGTTTGCCCAGATATGGGAACCCCATTCAGTTGGCCTTGGATATCTCTGTAAAGAGGACACTCCACGGCTTGAAGGATGAGTCATAGGTAGAAGCACATAATACCTGTATCACATCCACATTCCTCAAGAATGATAGCTGTGCAACCTCAGGAAATTTGCCTAATTATCTGTAGCAAGATGGACTAGTGAAAATAGACCCTACTTCAGGGGTATTTCGAGAGGTAAATGAGATAAGGCATGTGACATATTCAGCTCAGTGCGGAGTGTGGGATCAACACACCGGGTGTGCACATTCCATCAGAAGATCCACTAAAAACTGTGTAGGTGACAGGCCGCTCGATAGTCACACTCTAGGTTTTAGCTTTTTTTTTTTTTTTTTCCTATCTTCAATTTTGTTCCCACACACAAATCTTGTAAGATTAATCGATTTAAAATTGTCAGGCGAAGCCTAATTCTGTACATAGAAATGGAAAGCTTAGAACAGACACCAATGACATGGTAGAGAGTTCTGGAAAAGCACATGCCATGCCCTTGAACCCAAAGACTTACAGTTTTCAAATGTTTGGCTTTGAAAGAGAAAATGGATGAACAGAACATGGATCTGCAAGAGCGGGCACCTACCCTTGGGGGTAGGTCAGGGTGGGGTATGGTGAAGACCCTCCTAGGGAAATGATTATGCTTTCTTTCCAGAGTGAGAAGTTTGCCATCCAAAGAGGAAGGTGAGGATATACCTCTAACACTAATTTAACTGCAGGCAAGGTGTGCTGGGGTGCGTGCCTGGAACCCAACTACTCTGGAGGTAGACTGTGGAAATTCAAGGCTAGGCTGAGCTAGTCATGAAACCCAGTCTCGGGGTCTACAGAACACCCAGGGGTGCGAGCGTTGGCCTGCAACCCCAGCACGGGGCGGCAGAAGATTGCTTTGAGTTCCAGAGCTACCCCGTGACACCATGCTACCCAGAGCTACCCCGTGACACCATGCTACCCAGAGCTACCCCGTGAAACCATGCTACCCAGAGCTACCCCGTGACACCATGCTACCCAGAGCTACCCCGTGACACCATGCTACCCAGAGCTACCCAGTGAAACCATGCTTAAAACAAAAGAAAACAAAAATCCGCCCAAACAAACAAAACAAAATTTAAAACAATCAAGGTAAGTAACCCAAGCCTGGCTGAATCTAAATCCACAACTAATATAGCAACTGACTCTTTTTTAAAAGTTAGCAAATAAATAAAACTTCTTTTGGGGTTTCTGTTTTGTTTTGTTTTCATACAGGGTCTCGAGTAGTCCAGGCTGGCCTCAAAATCACTCTGTAGCTGAGGAGGACCTGGACCTTCTGACGTGCCTGCCCACCCTGTGTGTGGTAGTGAATCAAGCCCTGGTGTATGCCAGGCAAACATTCTACCACCCGAGCTACGTCCCCAGCTTCATAAAACGTACTTTATTCAAAACAAAATTCAAACAACAATTAAAATGAAAGCCCAGCCTGCTGGCCACTAGACCCTACTGACCTGGCAATTGTCGCCATTCAGCTCTTGGGGTCTCTGCGCTGAGCTGAGGCTGGCCCTGTGGGCCTGGATCCTGTTTTTCACCAGACGGGAAGATAAGCACCAGGATTCACTTTGTGTGATGCCCTTTCTGTTCTCATGGTAACGGATGTCCATCAGCACCAAAATATAGACATGGCGTCCCAGCAGTGCGAGGATGTTACCCCGACAACTGGAATTTAGAGTTTACATTTTTAAAGTCTCGTGGGAGGACTTTATTTCACTTTTTTCCGGAAAGCTGGTGGGGAGTCAATGTTCAGTGAGAACTATAAATGCTTTTTAGCCTTTGTGGAATTTGAAGTGTGCACCAGGAACCCCAGTATGTGCACCAGGAACCCCAGTGTATACACCAAGAACCCCTGTGTGCACCAGGAACCCCAGTATGTGCACCAGGAACCCCAATGTATATACCAGTAACCCCTGTGTGCACCAGGAACCCCAGTGTATACACCAAGAACCCCAGTGTGCACCAGGAACCCCAGTCTGTGCTGGGTGGAAACAAGGAATCCCAGCGGTTGCTGGCCACTTGCCTAGATCCAGTTCAGTGAGGTGGAAATAGATGAGAATATTGTGTCTGGCCTCCACACACATGCATATCCACACCACCAACAGTAACAAGAACACACACATATACCCCTAAAAGTCATTCTTTAAAAAACAGCTCTCTTGCAGCTGGAGAGATGGCTCAGCGGTTCAGAGCACTGGCTCCTCTTCTAGAGGACCCAGGTTCAATTCCCAGCCCCCACATGGTAGCTCACAACTGTCTGTAACTACAGTTCCAGGGGCTCCAACACCCTCACACAGACATGAATGCAGACAAAACACCAATGCACATGAAAGAAAATAAAATAAAAACAGCTTGTAGCTGAAGTTTTCCTGGTCCTGCCTGGCCCACAGTCAGGACAAATCTCTCTCACCTGCCAGTTCCGCGGCGCTCAGACCCAACCAAGTAAACACACAGAGACTTATACTGCTTACAGACTGTATGGCCACAGCAGGCTTCTTGTTATCTAGTTCTTCTATCTTAAATTAACCCATTCCTATAAATCTATACCTTGCCACATGGCTCCTGGCTTATCAGTATCTTTACATGTTGCTACTCATGGCGGCGGCTGGCAGCATCTCTCTGCCTCAGCCTTCCACTTCCCAGAATTCTCTTCTCTGCCTGTCCCACCTATACTTCCTGGCTACTGGCCAATCAGCATTTTATTTATACAGAGCGATATCCACAGCAACAGCTTGCTTTATAAGATGCCCACTACTGGGGGCTGTGAAAATGGCTAAGCAGTTATGAGTACTTGTTCTTGCAGACCTGGGTTTGACTCCCAGCACACACATGGTACCTTACAACTATCTGTAACTCCAGTTCCAGGGCCTCCAAAGCCTTTTCCTGACCTCCTCCACAGTCACTAGGCACATACATGGCACACATATATAACCTAAATAATAATAATAATAATAATAATAATAATAATAATAATAATATAATAATAATAATAATAACAATACTGTAGTGGTATTTGCTCCGCCCATGACCTCGGCTACAGGGTCTGAAGGAGACAGTGCTTCCTGCCATTGTACGTGACCACAGCTAAGAACAGCGACTGATGTTCCAGAGGACCTGGGTTCAATTCTCAGGCCATCCAGTATCCAATCACACCAGGAAGCAGGAAACTGGGAAAAGGAAACACGTGATCCCTCTCGCCTCTCTTTTTAAGAGGTTACTACCTCTTAATGTCATGGTCACAGGTGGAGCAAATACCACTACAAGATACCCTCTTGGCTGCATATGGTGGCACAAACCTATAATCCCAGCATTTGGGAGATAAAGACAGGAGGATCAAGAGTTCAAGGCCATCCTTGGCTACTTGGCAAGTTTGAGAATAGATTGAAACATAGAGACCTCAAGGAATCTTTTTATTTTTATTTTTATTTTTGAGACAGCTTTGGCTGACCTGGAGCTGGCTATGTAGATCAAGTTGAGCTCAAACTCACAGAGATCCTCCTGCCTCTGTCTTTTGAGCTCTGGCATTTATGGCGTGACCAACCAAGCCCAGCATCCCAAGGAATTTGAAATTTTCCTGGAGGTTGTGTATTTCATTCTCATCCTGAGCTCAACAGAGCTAAGACTGTCTTTGCTGTGTGTGTTTATGGGAACCCACCCCCAGTTCTATAGTAGGGCTTCTACAGTAGGGCTACAGCAGTGCTGTGGACGGCTGAGGGTGTCAGTCTTTTATGTGTGGTACTGATAAAGCCTAGGGTGCCGGAGCAGATTCTTGCCAAAGAATTAAAAGTCAGGAGAAGCTTGAGAGTCAAGCAAAGCCAAAGTTTCTCTGAGAGAACATTTTCATTGACCTTAAAAACAAAACAAAAATAGCCGGGCGGTGGTGGTGCACGCCTTTAATCCCAGCACTCGGGAGACAGAGGCAGGCGGATCTCTGTGAGTTCGAGGCCAATCTGGTCTACAAGTGAGTTCCAGGAAAGGTGCAAAGCTACACAGAGAAACCCTGTCTCGAAAAACCAAAAAAAAAAAAAAAAAAAAAAAAAAAAAAAAAAAAGAAAAAGGGGGGGGGGGAACAAAACAAAGCAAAAACAAAAACAACAAAAAACAGAACAGGAGCTAGGCATGGTGGAGCACACCTTTGATCCCATCACTTGGCCTGTCTGGTCTACATTCTGTGCCAGCCAGAGCTACATAGTGAGATCCTGTCTCTCAAAAAAAATAAGAAGGAGGGCGGGGTGGCGCATGCCTTAATCCAGCACTCGGAGCAGAGGCAGGTGATCTCTGTGAGTTAGCCAGCTGTCTACAGAGCGAGATCCAGGAAAGCGCAAAGCTACACAGAGAAACCCTGTCTCGAAAAACCAAAAAAAAAAAAAAAAAAAAAAAAAAGAAGGAAAAAGAAAAAGAAAGAAAGGCAAGCTATAAACCTCAACAGTCGCCCAGAGGAAGAAAATGGAAAAAGCGGGGAAAGCCATGCCATTTGAGTTTAGCTGGCATGGAGCTCACCCACGGCCCGAGGGAGCTTTAGATAGATAGATAAAGCTCCAAGGGTGGGAGCTCATAGGGGCCAGGAATTCTGGGAAGGAAAAGCACAGTGTCTCATTAAAGGGATAAGTATTCCACCTAGCTCTTTAGCATGTCCAGTGAGCCTGCCTTCCTAGGGGCAGCCCTGCCTTCCTGAGGGAGCGTCTGCAGGCCAGGTGATGGACTGGAGTCATTTGTTTACATTTTGAGTAGGTCTCTGCCCAGGCCAGAGCTTTCAGTTTCTTGACCTGAAGGAACCAGTTTTCCCTGATGGCTTTACCGTTGCGGTGTCTCACCTGCAGGGTGACGGTGTCCAGTGCCATAGTCCAGCTGGCAGGACCTCCCCATTTGTATTTCTCCTGCCTGGAGGGACTCTTGACTGTCACCCGAAATGTCTTCAGTGGTCACTGTCTTGCTAACTCCAGTTTCCACGGATGATGGGCTGGAACGGGGACCTTCCCAGCCCGCTCCAGGGTGCTCTCAGAGGCAGGGATGGACAGCCAGAGAGAGAGGCCTCTGAGAAAAGTGCCCTACTCTGTTTCTTCTCCCCTTGACCTTCCAAGCCCAGCAAGAAGTCCCTTGTCCGAGGCCACAGAGCAGCAAGGGATGCCTGGAGTGACCCAAGCCTGGAAGAGAGGTGCTGTGGAAATAGTCACTGGCCCACATCAGACCGAGGCCAGTGAAGGACTTGGAGTCCCCAGCTCTCACTTGGTCATTTTGTTTCTAAGGCTCTACCTCAACAGGAAAGATTATGGAGAGGCCATGGCCCTATGGACATCTCCTGATGCTCTAGTACATTCCACAGATGTGTCATGCTTGTTTCCTTCCTGACTGCTCCCAGCAGAGACCTCACCTGTGAGCTTATATCTCATATGCAAACCATCTGATCCAAAATCCAGCCAAGTCCATCCCGACCCGGTACTGTCTATCAGATGAAGCATCCTAGGTCACAACCTCCAAACTGTGAGTTCAAGGGCCGGTGCCAGAAATCGAGGGACCAACCCAGAGGCCATGACCTGTGGAAAGTATTCAAACAGTGCAACCCAAGCTGATGTGCTCACCTTAACCTCCTTCCTCATTCTTCCCCACAGAAACATCAGTAAACTGGACAGAGTAGTTAGTGCAAGCCACTCAGGAGTGAGGCAGGAGGATCTCAAGTTGGAGAACAGCCTAGGCTACAGAGGAAGAACCTGTCTTTAAAAATAAATACATTGCCAGCCATGGTGGTGCATACCTTTCATGCTGGCACTTGAGAGGCAAAGACAGGTAGGTCTCTGTGGATTTGAGGCCAGCCTGGTTTACATAGCAACTTCCAGGTCAGTTAGGGTGCACAGTAAGAGCCTGTCTCAAGTTAAAATGAATAGAGGAATACAATATACAAAGTCTACACTAAATACTCTGGCCCCTTCTGCCTCCTGAGCCAGCCTGAGGCCTGCATGGTGGGATGTGCCCATCATCCTGGGAAGGGTAAATAACAATCACTCAAAGGAAGTCATCTTGTCAGAGTATAGCCCCTCTAAGCTGCCTTCATCTCTCCCAGAACTCAGACCTTGCTCCCTGAAGACGTCACTTGTCCAAGGACAGAGCAGCGAGGGATGCCCCCCTGCAGACCTCTGGGATACAGTTGACAGCAACAACTGCTGTGTGTGGCCTCGAAGCCCCCTATCCCCTCACCCCTGAAACTGCAGGATGGTCCCAGAAGAAATCACGCTAAATGAAACAAGCCAGCCACCAAAGGACAAACATGATCTCACATATAAGATCTAACAGGTCAAACTCCTAGTAGACAATAGAGAGCGGTTGCCAGAAGCTAGAGAAAAGAACGTTTGTTAAAGGGTACAAAGTTTAGACAAGAGGAATTTCTAAGGTTTATTTCATAGCAAGATGACTATTGTCATTGATTATATTTCATGTATAGAGCAAACTTCAAAAGGCTCACAAAAATTATAAGATGATAATATGTTAATTATCTTAATGTAATAATTTTCATTTTATACACACAGCAAACCATATGATAGCCAATTTTAAATATTTAAATTTTTGTTACATGTTATTTGTGCGTTGTGTGTGTGTGCAAGCATGTGAAGGTCAGAGGGCAACAGTAGAAGTCAGTTCTCCCCTGCCACCACGCCACCACGCCACCGTGCCACCGTGCCACCGTACCACCATGCCACCACGCCACCGTGCCACCATGCCACCACGCCACCGTGCCACCGTGCCACCATGCCACCACGCCACCGTGCCACCGTGCCACCCCCACCATGCCACCGTGCCACCATGCCACCACGCCACCGTGCCACCGTGCCACCATGCCACGTGCCACCACGCCACCACGCCACCCTGCACGCCACCATGCCACCACCACGCCACCATGCCACCCTGCCACCGTCCACCATGCCACCATGCCACCATGCCACGTGCCACCATGCCACCGTCCACCACGCCACCATGCCACCATGCCACGTGCCACCCTGCCACTGTCCACCACGCCACCATGCCACCCTGCCACCGTCCACCCTGCCACCCTGCCACCGTCCACCATGCCACCATGCCACCATGCCACGTGCCACCCTGCCACTGTCCACCACGCCACCATGCCACCGTACCACCATGCCACCGTACCACCGTGCCACCCTGCCACCGTGCCACCGTGCCACCGTCCACCACGCCACCGTGCCACCACACCACCACGCCACCGTCCACCATGCCACCGTCCACCATGCCACCGTCCACCATGCCACCGTCCACCCTGCCACCGTGCCACCGTCCACCACGCCACCATGCCACCATGCGGTCCCAGGGATTGAACTCAGGCCACCAGGTTTAGGTGCCAGTGCCTTTACCCACTGAGCCGTCTCCCTGGCCCTGAGTTGTTTTATTAAGATTTATTACGTTTATTTATCTGGGCGGTGGTGCGCATTTGGAGGGCAGAGGACAACTTGTCAGTTGCCTCTCTTCTTCCACCGTGTGGACTCAAGGATCAAACTCAGGTCGTCGGCTTCGGAAGCAAGCCCCTTCACCTGCTGAGCCGTCTTCCAGCCCTAAAAATAGTTTTTAATTAATGTTTTTATTTCATGTGCATTGGTGTTTTCCCTGCATGTGTGTCTGTGTGAGGGTGTCAGGTCCCCTGGGACTGGAGTTACAGATGGCTGTGAGCTGTCATGTGGGTGCTGGGAATCGAACCTGGGTCCTCTGGAAGAGCAGCCAGTGCTCCTAACCGCTGAGCCATCTCTCCAGTCCCTCAACTTCATTCTTTTGGATATGATATTTGTTTTCCCCAGTGTCATTTGTTGAAGATTCTTCTTTCTCCATGATTCCTCTTGGTCTCAACAGCTTTGTCAGAAATCAGCCACTGTATACACCAGGGGTTGTTTCTGGGTTCTCAATTCCATCCCACTGGTCTGTATGTATGCCCAGCTTTAGGTTGCTACTGTTTACTGTACCTTGGCTTTTTGTTTGTTTGTTTTTGTTTTTTCGAGACAGGGTTTCTCTGTGTGTAGCCCTGGCTGCCCTGGAACTCACCCTGTAGCCCAGGCTGGCCTCGAACTCACAGAGATCTTTCTGCTTCTGCCTCCTGAGTGCTGGGATTCAAGGCGTGTGCCACCACCTTCCAGCTTGGTCTTTTCTATGAGGGCACTGATCCCACTCATGAAGCTCTGCCCTAAGTGGAACCTCTCCAGAGCCTCCCCTCCAAGTACGGTCACACTGGGATTGGGATTTCAACACGGGAGTTTGGGGGCTCTCACACAACCCCCTCAGAGAGGACAAAAGTAATGTTCTCCAAAAATGCTGCCAAGAGGGCTAGAGAAGCGGCCCAACAGTTCGAACACTTGCTGCCCCTCCGGAGGACTGGAGTCTGGTCCGGACCCTGCTGTGACCTCAGCGCCCAGTCACTGGTGGGATGAAGAGGCTGTTGTGAAATCCACAGTGATTCCCCCGGGACCCCTGCAATCTCTGCTGGCTCCTCGGGGTTGGGCCCTTCCCTGGGTGACAGTGGCCCTCCCCGTCACAGGCTGAGTCAGCCCCCACTCTCCGCCGCCTCCCTGTGCCGTTCTTTCTCTCTCCCGCCATTTTCCCAGGAAAAGCCATCTTTCCGGCTCATCTCTCCTCAAGCACCCTAGGTGACCAAGAGCAGGGGCCAGCATACCGCCCAACCTGGGTGGTGGCCACTGTCTGCCAGCCACAGCTGCTGGTGTTTTACAACCTGCCACACACTTGGCAGACTGACCCAATTATAAAAAATAACAAGGCACATTTAGAAAGTACAGAAAAATAAAAGTAGAAAAAAAATATTTTAAAACTCCCCTATAATCTTGCCACCCAGAGGCAGTCCCTGTTAGCATTTTGATATGTTTCCTTTCTGGTTTTAAACAAATTTTTCTATATTTGAGATCATATTATAATTATATTATAATTTCATCTCTAATTTTTTTTTCACTTAGAACAGTATTTTCCCATATCATTGAATTTTGTTGGAGATTATTTTTTCTACAAAAAAAAAAAGGGCTTTAAGAGTGCTTATTTTGTTTGTTTGTTTGGTTGCTTGTTGAGTCTCACCTATCCCAGACTAGCTTTGAACTTACGACGTAGCTGAGATTGGTCTGGAATTCCTGCCTCCATTCCCAAGTGTACCACCACCCTCAGCTCCATATTAGTGTTTTTATTATTATTTTTTGTTTGCTTTGTTTTTAGAGACAGGGTTTCTCTGTTGTAGCCCTGGTTATCCTGGAACTTGCTCTGTAGACCAGGCTGGCCGCAAACTCACAGAGATCCGCCTGCCTCTGCCTCTCCATGCTGGGGTTAAAGGTGTGCACCATCACACAGCAGCTCAAAAACATCTGTAACTCCAGTTCCAGGGGCTGTAAAACCCTCTTCCCACCTCTGAAAGCACCAGGCACTAACGATGTGGTCACATACGTACGTGAAATACACACTCACACATACCCACAAAATAAGAAATCTTCTTTTAAAATGTTGAGTTATACAGGCATGGTGGTACACACTTAGAAACCATCATGGGAAGCATGGGACCCACTCTCAAAACTAGAAAGAAATAAGATTGAGCCGGGGGTGGTGGCACATGCCTTTAATTCCAGCTCTTAGGAGGCAAAGGCAGGTGGATCTCTGTGAGTTCAAGATCAGCCTCGTCTACAGAGTGAGTTCCAGGACAGTGCGAGCTGCATAATAGAGAGACCCTGTCTCAAAGCAAAAAGAAAGAGAAGGGAAGGGAAAAGAAAGAGGTAGGTTGGCGCGATGGCTCCGAGGGGGAAAGGTCTTGGTGCGCCAACCTGATGAGTTCCATCCATGGAACCCACATAAAAAGCACAAGGTGGAAGTCAAAAACTGACCCCCAAAAGTTATCCTCTGACCCTACACAGGTACCTGTGTGCCTAAGCTCACACACACACACATGAACACGTATGTGGGGTGTTTACCCACAAACCCCACAGCTCCCCACAGTTTTCTTGAGTGTGAGCAGCAGGAAATATTAGATAGAAGGATTTATTGCGGAGAATCTTGCGGAGATAAACAGATAGAAAATAAAGGATAGCCTCGAGAGGGCCTGGAACCTTTTCCAATGGCCCCAACTGTCTCTGCCCCAGGGTATTTATAGAGATGCCAAGGGGTGGAGCAAAAGACCTCCTCCCCCAGCACAGCCAAGTGCAGACCATCTCAGACACCCGCACTCAGGCCCGTGGTCCTGATCATCCTCTATGCGGACCTGCTGGGTAAAGCCACGAGGAACCTGAGAAGGGGCTCCCACACACATAGATAAGTAAACAATAGTTATGTGATTAATTAGGGCCTGGGATGCAGAAAAAGCTAGCATATAATTCAGTCCAAGTGCCCAGCCCTGCCTTGGATGATGGACTACAACTTTAAGCCAAAACAAATGCTTTCCTCCTCAAATTGCTTTTGGTCACGGTGTTTTATTACAGCAATAAAACGCTTAGC